>NC_064856.1:113180564-113398064 GCF_024139225.1 Suncus etruscus
TAGGTTGTTCTGATGAAAGGAATATATGTTACAATGTTACAAGACTCTACAAAAAGTGGTAAAAGTTTTTTTCTTTTTATCTCCAAGGGCCTTGTCCTTGGTGTCCCACCAGCAACTTTCAGAGAAAAGGAATGGCATAACTGGTGTGGGTATTTCCTCCCCCAACTTCTTTTGTTTTATTTAGTTTAAATTTTTTATTTAAGCACCATGATTACAAACATGATTATAGTTGGGTTATAGTCACAAACAGAACACCCCCCTTCACCAGTGCAACATTCCCACCCCCAATGCCCCTCCCTCTCTCCTTCCCATCCCATGCCTGTTTTCGAGACAGGTATTCTACTACAGTCATTTTCTTTTTAAGTTCAATAAGCTGGTTTTATTTTCCCTTTCTTAAAGGGTAAGTGTTAAAGGTGTGATGGTGGAAATCGCTGTTGTTTGCATAGGCCCAGCAAAATATAGGAAAATATGGGGGGAAATCCTTGGCCTGATTATAAGAAGGCTTCACCCTAGAAGTTTATTGGTATAAGATCAACTCTGGTCTCCAGGCATAACAGTCTGTCCAACCCGAGTCATTCTCCATGATCCCAGTGAAAATTTTTCGCACTTTAGCTGTTGTTGGTGTCAGGTTCCTGTATTAAGATTCTGGATTCTTTGCATTTCCTTTATCAAAGACTGGCTGATATGGAGTATCCTATAGTTTCAGCACACCACTAGATGCAGAGAGACCTGCCCTGTAAGCAGGTTGTTGCTATGTCATCTGGGTGTTGACAGCACTCTTTGGAATAAGTCAATGCCAGAGCAGTGATAGGGTCTTCCCTGGTAGAGGTTTGTGTCCTGGTAATGTTATAGTTTATTGTGGTTGTTTCCATACATAAAGAAAGAAAGAGAAAGAAAGAAAGAAAGAAAGAAAGAAAGAAAGAAAGAAAGAAAGAAAGAAAGAAAGAAAGAAAGAAAGAAAGAAAGAAAGAAAGAAAGAAAGAAAGAAAGAAAGAAAGAAAGAAAGAAAGAAAGAAAGAAAGAAAGGAAGGAAGGAAGGAAGGAAGGAAGGAAGGAAGGAAGGAAGGAGAGAGAGAGAGAGAGAGAGAAAGAAAGAAAGAAAGAAAGAAAGAAAGAAAGAAAGAAAGAAAGAAAGAAAGAAAGAAAGAAAGAAAGAAAGAAAGAAAGAAAGAAAGAAAGAAGAAAGAAAGAGAAAGAAAGAAGAAAGAAAGAAAGAAGAAAGAAAGACAGAAAGAAAGAAAGAAAGAAGAAAAAAGAAAGAGAGAGAAAGAAAATAAGAAGAAAGAAAGAAAGAAAGAGAGAAAGAAAGAAAGAAAGAAAGAAAGAAAGAAAGAAAGAAAGAAAGAAAGAGATAGAAAGAAAGAAAGAAAGAAAGAAAGAAAGAAGAAAGAAAGAAAGAAAGAAAGAAAGAAAGAAAGAAAGAAAGAAAGAAAGAAAGAAAGAAAGAAAGAAAGAAAGAAAGAAAGAAAGAAAGAGAGAGAGAGAGAGAAAGAAAGAAAGAAAGAAAGAAAGAAAGAAAGAGAGAGAGAGAGAGAAAGAAAGAAAGAAAGAAAGAAAGAAAGAAAGAAAGAAAGAAAGAAAGAAAGAAAGAAAGAAAGAAAGAAAGAAAGAAAGAAAGAAAGATAGATATTATTTTTCAGATTTGTCAACAGTTGTATTAAATATTTTCCTGGCCCCTCATTCGGTGCATATATGTTTAGGAGAGTGATTTCTTCCTGCTCTACATACCCCTTGATTAATATAAAATGTCCATCTTTGTCCCTTACAACATTCCTGAGTATAAAGTTTGCATTATCTGATATTAGTATGGCCACTCCAGCTTTTTTTATGGGTGTTGTCTGCTTGGATAATTTTTCTCAAGCCTTTTATTTTGAGTCTATGTTTGTTCTGACTATTCAGATGCGTTTATTGTAGGCAGCAGAAGGTTGGATTGAGTTTTTTGATCCATTTAGCCACTCTGTGTCTCTTGACTGGTGCATTTAGTCCATTGACGTTGAGAGAAAGAATTGTCCTGGGATTTAATGCCATTTTTATATCGAAATTTGGTGTGTCTTTTGGTTAGTCTTTTTTTATTTTATTTTATTTTTTTGGTTTTTCGGGCCACACACGTTTGATTCTCAGGGGTTACTCCAGGCTAATTGCTCAGAAACTGCCCCTGGCTTGGGGGGGACCATATGCTACGCCGGGGAATCGAACCGCGGTCCTTTCTTGGCTAGCGCTTGCGAGGCAGACACCTTGCCTCTAGCGCCACCTCGCTGGCACCTTTTGGTTAGTCTTGTCTTAAATTAGGTCTTTCAGTTTTTCTCTTAAGACTGGTTTTGTGTCTGTAAAGTTTCTGAGCTGTTTTTTGTCTGTGAAACCATGTATTCTTCCGTCAAACCGGAAAGTGTGTTTTGCTGGGTATAGTATTCTGGGTGAAGCATTCATTTCATTCAGTCTTGTCACAATATCCCACCACTGCTTTCTGACATTGAGTGTTTCTGGTGATAGGTCTGCTGTAAATCTCAAGGATGCTTGCTTGAACATAATTTCACCTTTTGATCTTCCTGTTTTCAGAATTCTGTCTCTATCTGTGGGATTTGTCATTGTGACTAGGATGTGTCTTGGGGTGGTTTTTCTGGGGTCTCTTTTGGTTGGTACTCTTCGAACATGCAGGATTTGATCACATATATTCTTTAGCTCTGGAAGTTTTTTTTAATGATGTTCTTGACCGTTGATTCTTCCTGGAAATTTTCTTCCTGGGTCTCTGGGACTCCAATGATTCTTAAGTTATTTCTGTTGATCTTATCATAGACTTCATATCCCATTCTTTGACTAATTTTTCCATTGTCTGTTCATTTGCTTTAAGTTTTTTTTCCAATCTCTCCTGCTGTATGGAATTGTTATGTATCTCATCTTCCACAGCACCAAGTCTATTCTCAGCTTCTGATACTCTGTCCCAGAGCTTATCCATTTTGTCATTCACTTCGTTTACTGACTTTTTCAGGCCTGTTAGTTGACATGTTATTTCAGTTTGGAGTTTTGTGATTTCTGTCTTCACATTTTCTTGATTCTATTTAGTGTTCTGTTCAACTCGATCCATGGTTTCTTTGAGTTCTTTGAGCATCTTCCATATTGCTAGTCTAAAGTCCTTATCTGAGAGGTTGATTAGTTGGTTGGTCATTATCTGGTCATCAGAATTGTCATCTTCATTCTCTATGTCTGATGCTGGCCTGCGTTGTTTCCCCATTGTTACACTTGTATTGTGGGTTTTTCTACGTGTTGTGGTGGTATTCATTGGCTATATGATGCAGGCAGCACACTCCTCTGGCTCTGCCCTTTCTGGATGGGCAGACTTGCCTCTAAGGGAGGGGAGTCCTCCGTGGATGAAGCCTCACACAGGATCAAAACTTAGGCCCGAGTATGCAACAGAGAAGACAGTCCGGAGAGAAATGCTTGCTTCTGTGATATAGCACAGTTCTTAGTGTGACTTTTTCTTCTTGCGATGGTGTTCTTTTCTTAGAAAGAGTGCACGGCCACATAGCGAAGCGAAGCGGCCGTGCTCTGCTGGAGCCTCTTTTCGCCCCACTCCCAAGATTTTCACGCAAGAGGAAAGTAGACAGACATACACTGGTAGCACTCACAGTTTTTCACAGTTGAGCCCCACTGGGCAGGCGTATTTTCGTGGATTTTCCCCGCCTGATGACACAAACAGGGGACCAGGCTGCTGCAAAAGCAGAGAACTTCTGCACCTCAAAGGAAATAGCGCCCAGGATACAAGAGTCACCCACTGAGTGGGAGAAACTATTCACGCAATACCCATCAGATAAGGGGCTAATCTCCAAAATATACAAGGCACTGACAGAAATTTACAAGAAAAAAACATTTTACCCCATGAAAAAAATGGGGAGAAGAAATGAACAGACACTTTGACAAAGAAGAAATACAAATGGCCAAAAGACACATGAAAAAGTGCTCCACATCACTAATCATCAGGGAGATGCAAATCAAAACAACGATGAGATACCACCTCACACCCCAGAGAATGGCACACATCACAAAGAATGAGAATAAACAGTGTTGGCAGGGATGTGGAAAGAAAGGAACTCTTATCCACTGCTAGTTCAACTTATCCGTCTAGTTCAACTCTTATGGAGAGCGATATGGAGATTCCTCCAAAAACTGGAAATCGAGCTCCCATACGATCCAGCTATACCACTCCTAGGAATATACCCTAGGAACACAAAAATACAATACAAAAACCCCTTCCTTACACCTATATTCATTGCAGCACTATTTACCATAGCAAGACTCTGGAAACAACCAAGATGCCCTTCAACAGACGAATGGCTAAAGAAACTGTGGTACATATACACAATGGAATATTATGCAGCTGTCAGGAGAGATGAAATCATGAAATTTTCCTATACATGGATGTACATGGAATCTATTATGCTGAGTGAAATAAGTCAGAGAGAGAGAAAAACGCAGAGTTGTCTCACTCATCTATGGGTTTTAAGAAAAATGAAAGACATTCTTGCAATAATAATTTTCAGACACAAAAGAGAAAAGAGCTGGAAGTTCCAGCTCACCTCAGGAAGCTCACCACAAAGAGTGATGAGTTTAGTTAGAGAAATAACTACATTTTGAACTGTCCTAATAATGAGAATGTATGAGGGAAACGGAGAGCCTGTTTAGAGTAAAGGAAGGGGTCGGACAGGGAGGAGGGAGACTTGGGACATTGGTGATGGGAATGTTGCACTGGTGATGGGTGGTGTTCTTTACATGACTGAAACCCAAACACAATCATGTATGTAATCAAGGTGTTTAAATAAAAAGTGAATTTAAAAGAAAGAAAGAATGAAAGAAAGAAAGAAAAAAGGAATAAAAGAAAAAAGGAAAGAAAGAAAGAAAGAAAGAAAGAAAGAAAGAAAGAAAGAAAGAAAGAAAGAAAGAAAGAAAGAAAGAAAGAAAGAAAGAAAGAAAGAAAGAAAGAAAGAAAGAAAGAAAAGAGAGAGAGAGAGAGAGAGAGAAGAGAAAGAAGAAAGAAAGAAAGAAAGAAAGAAAGAAAGAAGAAGAGAAGAAAGAAAGAAAGAAAGAAAGAAAGAAAGAAAGAAAGAAAGAAGAAGAAAGAAGAAGAAAGAAAGAAAGAAAGAAAGAAAGAAAGAAAGAAAGAAAGAAAGAAAGAAAGAAAGAAAGAAAGAAAGAAAGAAAGAAAGAAAGAACTTTAAAAAAGGACAACAAGAGTCATTCCATCTAGTTGTCTAGTCAACAACTAGATGGAATGACTCTTGTTGTCCTTCTGATGCTCTTGTCAGGAGGCCTTACAATATTTTAGTTGGGGCAAAGTGCAAGAATGTATCATATATTATAATTGAGATATTGTTACTATGTTTGTAATCAACAACTACTTTTTCTTACCTTTTTCTGGTGATCTAGTATGAAGGAAATCTCAGAATTCAAAACCAGGACCTTGCTGGATGTGGGTCTGGAAGCAAGCATCCATTATGGAAATAAACCACACAGTGAAAGGGACAGAAATGGGCTTAGGAATTGGAACACTCAGGCCAGAAACTCCAACGCACAAGCTTTCTAACCTTAAGAAGAAAGGCAGCTCAGTGGAGGAAGACTGGAGAAAGAATGTCCAATCGTTTTTTTCCTCAATTCACAGTACAGAACAGGCAAAGGGCCTGGGTTGAGTGTATATGGGGTGCATTTACTGTACCTCCTCTTTCTATATAGTAGTGTAAAGAACACAGCCTGTGGTAAGAATGGAGAGGCCTTATTTTTTTCTTTTCTTTTCTTTTCTTTTTTGATATATATATACCTTCACCAGTGCAACCTGCTGCAGTCAAAAAATGGGGAGAAGAAATGAACAGACACTTTGACAAAGAAGAAATACAAATGGCTAAAAGGCACATGAAAAAAATGCTCCACATCAGTAATCATCAGGGAGATGCAAATCAAAACAACTAGGAGGTACCATCTCACGCCACAGAGATTGGCACACATCAGAAAGAATGAGAACAAGCAGTGTTGGCGGGGATGTGGAGAGAAAGAAACTCATTCACTGCTGGTGCGAATGCCGTCTGGTCCAACCTTTGTGGAAAGCGATATGGAGATTTCTCCAGAAGATGGAAGTTGAGTTCCCATACAATCCAGCTATACCACTCCTAAGGATATATCCTAGGAACACAAAAATACAATACAAAAATTCCTTTTTCACACCTATATTTATTGTAGTGTTGTTTACAATAGCCAGACTTTGGAAACAGCCTAGATGCCCCTCAATAGATGAATGATTGAAGAAACTATGGTACATATGCACAATGGAATATTATGCAGCCATCAGAAGAGATGAAGTCATGAAATTTTCCTATACATGGATGTATATGGAATCTATTATGCTGAGTGAAATAAGTCAGAGGGAGAGAGATAAACACAGAATAGTCTCACTCATCTATGGGTTTTGAGAAAAATGAAAAACATTTGTGTAATGATTCTCAGAGACCAAATAGAGGAGGATTGGAGGGTCCAGCTCCCGACATGAAGCTCACCACAGGGATCGTTTAGTGCAGTCATAGAAATAATTACACTGAGATCTATCATAACAAAATGTGATTGAATGAGGGAAGTAGAAAGCCTGTTTAGAGTACAGGCCTATGTGGGGTGGAGAGGAAGGACATTAAGAATGTCCAATCTTGAAACCCATGTTTTTATTAGCAAGAACCAGTCCACACCTGAGGGTAGAGAGAATACTAAGTAGGGAGGGACCCAGCAATTGAATCACCATATCACTCCCTAGGGTAGAGAATGAATACTGATTAGGGTAAAACCCAGTGATTCAACAACCTCGGTTTTTATAAAAAAAAATATTAACTGCTTTATGTAGCACTTCAGGGAACATAAGTTGTCTCTGTTTGCTATTTAGTATTTACTATGTAATTACTACTGCCCCTTCAGCCAGATATGAATGGCACAGGATACCTGTTTTGGTAGAGTTGGCACAGAGTGGATGCATTGAGTCATATCGTGTCTCCATTTTCGATTTTTGGAAAGCCTAAAATTATTTTCCAGAAAAGCTGAATCTGTTGATAACTACCAACTGAGGGAGATGTTGCCTTTTCAACAATCCTCACTATTTTTTCCCAAAATTTTCATGCAAGCCTTCTCAGTGTTGGAAGTGATGACTCTTGTCATTTTAATTTGATATTTCTAGTATTCCCCAATAATAAACAATTTTATATACCTACACGGGATCTGTGTGTCTTCTTTACATTCTCTTCATTTTTCTATGAATATTTTTGGAGATAGTATACTTTGCAAGGCTTTTACAAACATTGCCTTTATATTTGCTGATCTACTACATCAATCTCTTCAACCAGTGTTTCTAGATTCTTTTCCTGTTATTCCATAGTTTACTTCCCTGCTAGTGTCCAGTTCTCAGATATACTTTATTAAAAATGGCTATATCTTCTTATCTGTTTAGCCACTCTGTGTATCTTAACAGCTATATTATATCCACTGACATTGAGAGTAATGATTGTCATTGGATTTAGTGGCATCTTTGTGTAGAAGTTTGGCATGTCTGTTTATCAATCTTGTCTTAAAGGAGACTTTCCGTTTTTAAGGCCGGTTTTGAATCTGTAAAGTTTCTGAGCTGTTTTTCATCCATGAAGCTGTGCATACATCCTTCAAACCTGAAAGTGAGTCTGGCTGGGTGCAGTATTCTAGAGAAAACATTTATTTCGTTGAGTTTTGTCACTATATCCAACACTGTCTTCTGGACTTAAGAGTTTCTTGTGACATGTCTGCTGTATATCTTAAGGATGATCCTTTGAATGAAATTTCCCTTTTTGATCTTGCTGCTTTCAGCATTCTATCCCTATTTGTGAGATTCATCATTGTGGTGGGAAGGTCACAATGTTGAAGGGATTTGTCCTGTTTATGATTAATACCCCACTACAATCATACTTGTAATTATGGTGCTTTGTTGTGTATGTAAACATTGTATGGGATTATTATATTATTGACCCTACCCTGATTGGGAATTGTTCCCTTCCCTAGGGTGTGACCTGGCATTCTGCCCCCAACCCTAGGGTGGTACCTGATTCTGCTCCCACCACTGGGTGGTATCTGATCCCACCATTGGGTGGTACCTGATTCTGAGGGATAAAGACAAGGGTCTGTGGGAGGCGAGGGGCTTTTTGGTTGAAACTGATGCTGAGACTTTGGAGTTCAGTCTTGTCCACCGAATAAAGCTAATATTTCCACAAGCCTGACTGTCTGCAAGCTGTTTACCCGCCATTTCACCTCAGAACCGTCAGCTGGACAGGGTGGCAGACGCATATTTCGAGCTGGAGGGGAAAGACCTCATCCTCCTTCCCTCCATCAGTCAACCTTTTCAGGGGCTGACTTGCAACAGTGCTTAAATACATATTTTACAAAAGAAAAAAGATATGGATTCAACCTTGATTTCTAGCAAAAGAAGGATAGATTGTGAAGATATGATATGTATATATATATACATGATAAAATACTATGCAACTGCAAGGAACAATAAAATCATGCAATTTTCTGAAACCTGGTTGAAACTGGAAGACATCATGTTGAATGAACTAAGCCAGAAGAAGGCCAAACACAAGAAGATCTTATTTATCTGTGGCATATAGAATAACTGGATGAGGAAATGTAACATAAATGGGGGGAAAAATACTTGGATCACTTTGACTTCAAATCTAGGGCTAAAAAGGAACAGAGAAAGAGAAAAATCAAAGTAGGAAGATGATGAGAAAGGGAAGTAGTGGGATTACAGGGACTAGGTCTTTCATTATATTGGTGATGGAGGACGATGGTAGAGTTATATATCCAAGGCACATACTTAACAATACTGAAAACATGAGCTTTAACTATTGAACTTTCTAACGTGCCTGTCAAAGTGGCAGGCAGGGTCTAGGGTACTGGGTGGCTAGTGGTTGGAATAGGGGATGATGACATATAGGAATACTGGTGTTGGGTGTTGACTCTATTGGTGGGATTGGTATTGAATATTATATGCCTAAAACTGAACTACTAGGGATGGAGTAATAGTAAGTGGCCAGAGCACTTGCCTTGCACATAGTTGACCCGGGTTCAACCCCCAGCATTATATATTTGTCCCCAAGCCTGGCTATGAATAATTTCTGGGTACAGAGCCAGAACTAACACTGAATATAACTGTGTGTGACCCTAGAATAAAAAAATCAAAATGATGAAAAAACTCAACTGTAAATAGCTATATAAATCTTAGTTCTTTAAATAAAAATGATTAAAAGCAAAATAAATAAAATATCTCTAGTTTGTTTTTATGGGAATAATCTAACCTTCCCAATTGTCTCAATTTCTGACCCACTTCTGTATGATGACTCTCCAGTTCTATCTAAATTGAAAATAGAAAACTGCAAAATACAAGCTTAGCTCGGAGTTTATTAGCATTTCCTTGTGAATATATGACAATTTCTTTGTTCACTCATTCTCATTGTCATTCTGGTTATATCCAGAAAATTTAAGTAGGACTACAATCCAAAGAGGGGGTGTTCCTCATATGTCTGAAACCCAACTACCATATTTGTAATCAAGGTGTTTAAATTAAGATATTAATTTTTTATAAGTCACAAATTAAAAAATAAGATTGCCATGAAAAGTAGCAGAGAATAATTTTACCACCTACATAAAGCTCCCTTTACAAAATAAATGTATGAACATATTATGTAAATAAGATGGTTTGTTATTTCAGAGATCAGCAATTCAGTTACTCAGTAGTCTAGTTACCAGAATAAGACTCTAGAATGTTCATTTACTTCATAACAACCTTAAACAGGTTTTAAAAATACAGGACCACTCTATGTAGCCATTCAATTCTCTCTAGGCAGAATATTTTATGCTTTGAAAACTTAAATGATTTATATGTGGCAAAGAAAGAAATGATGGAAATAAATGTACAAGTGGAAAATAGTTTTATGTATCTTATAGGATCAAATTCGAATAAATTACTGTAATGTGAGTGCAACTAGTGCCACTTGGGAAAAAATCCTATTCACCATCTGACCAGATTTTGACTAAGAACAAAGATTTTATTGGATACATTCTAAAATCTTCCATTTAAATAAAACATTATAAAGAGGGTGAGTATTAAAAAAAATAGTGTTGTCTATGTTGTTTATGTGTTAGATGTTCTGGGTTAGTGAAATTTCCATTTGAAATGTTTTTGAAAATATTTAAACTCCTATTCCATGTGTAGGAACCTAATAAAACCTCACAGACAGTGAAGGTAAGGTTCCCTCTGAGCATTTCCCTGATTTCAGGGATGATTTCTTGTCTTTCTCATGCAGACTGTTCTCAGTGGTCTCAAGTGAAATCTTCGTGTCCTGTTCGATTTGCATATCCCTGAGAATCAGCAATGATGACAGTTTATTTATGATTTGAATTTGACCATTGAATGTGAGGTGAGACAAGATCCTAGATTATGTTCCTTGGCATGTGGCTCAGCAGTGGTAAAGCTCCACTCACTTGCATCCACTTCCTACTCCTTACTTCTTTCTTCTAAATATATACATACATAGCTGAGCTGTTCAGATCTGGTGCTTTGCATCTCTTTTCATTAGTAACAGAGACTTTGTTCCTTAAGATTTACCAAAAGAAACATGAAAGGCCCCAATGCAGGGATGGGATAGAGGGAAAAAACTCAATGAGATGAATGCCTCACCTAAAATACTTTACCCAGTAGGACTCATATTTCCAGTGTAGGAGTTATACCAAGGTCAAGAAAAAAAATGTTTGGGGACTTCTTAGACATATTTAAAAGAAAAACTGAAGTGTATAATTTATAAGACAAACCTGATAATCACACAAATTGCTACAGAAAGATGGCATCAATCTTGATGACAATAAATTCTCAAAGTCCATGGTTTAATTGCACCAATTATGAGAGACAGAGTTGATGAGTAGGCAGAAAAATTAAATGCATTTTTATTAAATATCTGTCATAGAGGAGGTAAGAGAGAACTTAGGAGACAGAGAGAAATGGGGACATTGATGGTGAGAAATTTGCAGAGGGAGATTGTATGATAAGCCTCAATCACAGTCAACTTTGTAACTGTTCTTCAGTTATAGAATTTATTTTATTTAAATAAAAGTATAATTGAGTCCAACATGTTTTTCACCAGCAAAAATACTCATTGAATGGTTAGAATAAGCACAGACTCAAAGATTTGGAGGACAGTCGACAAACAACTCTATAATCGACTGGGTTGGTCACAGGAATAGTTAAATCTCAAGCACATCTGTCTTCACAAGGAAGTCTCATAAACACAGTTCTAGGAAAAAAATATAATGGAAATCATTGATATCTCATCTCCTATGACCGGAGAACAGAGGAGCACTTTTCTCTTTCCTTTGTTCCTTTTTTCTCTCCCTCCTTCTTTCTGTCCCCCTCTTTCATTCCTCTCCTCTATACCCTCCTCTTTCTCTTTCTTTCTTACTTTTTGTCTCTTTCTCTTCCTTTCTCTCTTTCCTTTTCTTTTTTTTATAAATTTCTTCATCTACTGTGGTTTACAAAGTTGCTCATAATACAGCTTCTGGCATTCAAGGTTCCAATACCAATCACACCACCATTCCTCAACCATTGTCCACTTACTATTTATAGCTACAATGAAATGTTAATGGGATTATTTAAAAAGTCATTAAAAGAGGAGTCAGAGAGGTGACTCAAGCAGTAGGGTGTTTGCCTTGCACACGCTAACCTAGGACAAACAGTGGTTTGATCCCCAAGCATCTCATATGATCCCCCAAGCCAAGAGCAATTTCTGAGCACATATCCAGGAGTAACCCCTGAGTGTCACCGAGTGTGGCCCAAAAACTAAAAAAAAAAAAAAAAAAAAATCACTAAAAGTAAATTTGCGAAAATTGTCATAGCTCACAGAGGACATTATTATGTCATTGTCTGAAGATTTATGAAGTCTCAGTTGAAACATGTTGCTTGCTGAGCATTCTGTTATTTTGTGTTATTGTTGAGTTTCAAAAAAAAGTTTCAAAATGTCACATCAAATTCTATGCATTCCTACTGGGATATCAGTACTGGAAAATATGGAAGTGTTATGCAACCACATATGTGGCTGCATGGTCAGGACATCAAGACCTGTGGAGTTGGGCCAATGAGCGGACATGACACTAGCTGTGGATCATGGGCTCACTAATGAGGATTCCAGATGTGTAAGAGGTGGTTATAGTGATCTGCTCTGACTCCATAATGTTCGCAGTTCTCAGTGCGTAAACTGAATCCCACATTCTCTGGTCCATTTATCAGGATTAATTCCTGAGTGAAGAATAATAAGTAAGCCCTAGGAAGTGGCAGACATGTCCCTTCATGTCCCCCAAAAGAACTGAATGACGGAGTGAGAAATGGCTGCATGTGGGGGTTTCCAGGCAGAGTGCTGATTGCTCTACCTGCAGAGTCCCCACCAGACTGTGCTTCTTCTGAGTAACTGAGCACCGGAAGGGAGCCCTGTCCTACACTTCTCTGTTTTTCCTGAACTCTGGAAGCTCTCCTCAGAGCCCTGGGAAGCGAACCCCAAAGAAACTACATTCGGAAGCTACCCAGCGAGCCAGTGAGTGAGTGAGAAATGGCTGCATGTGGGGGTTTCCAGGCAGAGTGCTGATTGCTCTACCTGCAGAGTCTCCACCCGGCTGTGCCTCTTCTGAGGAAACTGAGCACCGGAAGGGAGCCCTGTCCTACTCTTCTCTGTCTTTCCTGAACTCTGGAAGCTCTCCTCAGAGCCCTGGGAAGCGAACCCCAAAGAAACTGCATTCGGAAGCTACCCAGCGAGCCAGTGAGTGAGTGAGAAATGGCTGGATGTGGGGGTTTCCAGGCAGAGTGCTGATTGCTCTACCTGCAGAGTCTCCACCCGGCTGTGCTTCTTCTGAGGAAACTGGGCACCGGAAGGGAGCCCTGTCCTACTCTTCTCTGTCTTTCCTGAACTCTGGAAGCTCTCCTCAGAGCCCTGGGAAGCGAACCCCAAAGAAACTACATTCGGGAGCTACCCAGCGAGCCAGTGAGTGAGTGAGAAATGGCTGGATGTGGGGGTTTCCAGGCAGAGTGCTGATTGCTCTACCTGCAGAGTCTCCACCCGGCTGTGCTTCTTCTGAGGAAACTGGGCACCGAAAGGGAGCCCTGTCCTACTCTTCTCTGTCTTTCCTGAACTCTGGAAGCTCTCCTCAGAGCCCTGGGAAGCGAACCCCAAAGAAACTACATTCGGGAGCTACCCAGCGAGCCAGTGAGTGAGTGAGAAATGGCTGCATGTGGGGGTTTCCAGGCAGAGTGCTGATTGCTCTACCTGCAGAGTCTCCACCCGGCTGTGCTTCTTCTGAGGAAACTGGGCACCGGAAGGGAGCCCTGTCCTACTCTTCTCTGTCTTTCCTGAACTCTGGAAGCTCTCCTCAGAGCCCTGGGAAGCGAACCCCAAAGAAACTACATTCGGGAGCTACCCAGCAAGCCAGTGAGTGAGTGAGAAATGGCTGCATGTGGGGGTTTCCAGGCAGAGTGCTGATTGCTCTACCTGCAGAGTCTCCACCCAGCTGTGCTTCTTCTGAGGAAACTGAGCACCGGAAGGGAGCCCTGTCCTACCCTTCTCTGTCTTTCGTGAACTCTGGAAGCTCTTCTCAGAGCCTTGGGAAGTGAACCCCAAAGAAACTACATTCGGAAGCTACTCAGCGAGCCAGTGACTCTCCTCAGAGTCCTGGGAAGTGAACCCCAAAAATACAGCATTCTGAAGCTGCCCAGCGAGCGAGTGAAAACTACGCCTGACCAGTGGGGCCCGACCGTGAAAAACTGTGAGTGCTGCCTGTGTGTCTCTCTGCTATCCTGTTGCGTGAACCTCCTGAGAGTGGGCTGAAAAGAGGCTCCAGAAGGCACTTAGCTCCACTTCGCTACGCAGCCGTGCGCTCTTTCTAAAAAAAGAACACCATCACAAGAAGAAAAAAACCACACTAAGAACTGTGCTGGATCACAGAAGCAAGAATTTCTCTCCAGACTGTCTTCTCTGCTGCGTGCTTGGGCCTAAGATTTGATCCTGTGTGAGGCTTCATCCACGGAGAACCCCCCTACCTTGGAGGCAAGTCGGCCCATCCAGAAAGGGCGGAGCCAGAGAAGTGTGTTGCCTGCATCATATAACCAATGAATACCACCACAACACGTAGAAAAACCCACAATACAAGTGAGACAATGGGGAAACAACGCAGGCCAGCATCAGACATAGAGAATGAAGATGACAATTCTGATGACCAGTTAACGACCAACCAACTAAACAATCTCTCAGATAAGGACTTTAGAGTAGCAATATGGAATATACTCAAAGAACTCAAAGAAACCATGAATAAAATAGAACAGAACACTAATAAGAATCAAGAAAATATGAAGACAGAAATCACAAAACTCCAAACTGAAATAACATGTCAAATAACAGGCCTGAAAAAATCAGTAAATGAAGTGAATGACAAAATGGATAAGCTCTGGGACAGGGTATCAGAAGCTGAGAATAGACTTGGTGCTGTGGAAGATGAGATACATAACAATTCCATACAACAGGAGAGATTGGAAAAAAAACTTAAAACAAATGAACAGACAATGGAAAAATTAGTCAAAGAATGGGAACAGATGAAAATAGAGGTCTATGATAAGATCAACAGAAACAACTTAAGAATCATTGGGGGGCCGGGTAGGTGGCGCTGAAGGTAAGGTGTCTGCCTTGCAAGCGCTAGCCAAGGAAGGACCTCGGTTCGATCCCCCGGCGTCCCATATGGTCCCCCCAAGCCAGGGGCGATTTCTGAGCACATAGCCAGGAGTAACCCCTGAGCGTCAAACGGGTGTGGCCCAAAAACCAAAAAAAAAAAAAAAGAATCATTGGAGTCCCAGAGACCCAGGAAGAAAATTTCCAGGAAGAATCAACGGTCAAGAACATCATTAAAGAGAAACTCCCAGAGCTAAAGAATATATGTGATCAAATCCTGCATGCTCGAAGAATACCAACCAAAAGAGACCCAAGAAAAACCACCCCAAGACACATCCTAGTCACAATGACAAATCCCACAGATAGAGACAGAATTCTGAAAACAGCAAGATCAAAAGGGGAAATTACATTCAAGCAAGCATCCTTGAGATTTACAGCAGACCTGTCACCAGAAACACTAAATGCCAGAAAGCAGTGGTGGGATATTGTGACAAGACTGAATGAAATGAATGCTTCACCTAGAATACTGTACCCAGCAAGACTCACTTTCCGGTTTGACGGAAGAATACATGGTTTCACAGACAAAAAACAGCTCAAAACCAGTCTTAAGAGAAAAACTGAAAGACCTAATCTAAGACAAGACTGACCAAAAGACACACCAAATCTCGATATAAAGATGGCATTAAATCCTAGGACAATTCTTTCTCTCAACGTCAATGGACTAAATGCACCAGTTAAGAGACACAGAGTGGCAAAACGGATCAAAAAACTCAATCCAACCTTCTGCTGCCTACAAGAAACGCACCTGAATAGTCAGAACAAACATAGACTCAAAATAAAAGGCTGGAGAAAAGTTATCCAAGCAAACAACACCCATAAAAAAGCTGGAGTGGCCATACTAATATCAGATAACGCAAACTTTATACTCAGGAAGGTTGTAAGGGACAAAGATAAACATTTTATATTAATCAAGTGGTATGTAGAGCAGGAAGAAATAACTTTCCTAAACATATATGCACCAAATGAGGGGCCAGCAAAATATTTAAAACAACTGTTGACAAATCTAAAAAACAATATCAATAACAACACAATAATTGTGGGGGACCTCAACACTGCTTTGTCAACACTGGATAGGTCAACCAGACTGAAACCCAACAAGAATATACTAGACCTGAGGAGAGAAATGTAAGAAAGAGGCCCAGTGGATATATATAGGACACTCCATCCCCAGAAACCTGGATACACATTCTTCTCCAATGTACATGGGACATTCTCCAGGATAGACTACATGCTGGCACATAAAACATACCTCCATAATATCAAGAGGATAGAAATTTTGCAGACTACCTTCGCTGACCACAAGGCTCTGAAATTATTTGTGAATTCCAAAGGGACTCAGAAGAAAAACTTTAACACCTGGAAGTTAAACAGCCTCATACTCAATAACCAGTGGGTCTGAGATGAAATCAAGAAGGAAATCAAAAGGTTCCTGGAAACAAATGACAATAAAGACACAAACTATCAGAACATATGGGACACAGCAAAAGCAGTACTGAGAGGAAAATTTATAGCTTTGCAAGCACACATCAGGAAGGAAGAAGGAGCTTACCTGAGTAGCTTAATGACACAGCTAATAGAACTAGAAAGTACTCAACAAAAGGACCCAAAAATAGGAAGACAGAAGGAAATAACAAAGCTGAGAGCAGAAATCAACGAAGTGGAAACCCAAAAAACAATCCGAACGATCAACGAAAGCAGAAGTTGGTTCTTCGAAAAAATAAACAAGATTGATAGACCACTGGCAAACCTAACAAAGAAAGAGAGAGAGAGAAACTTGATAAATTGTATTAGGAATGAAAAAGGAGAGATCACTACTGATATGACAGAGATTCAAAGGGTAATCAGAAACTACTTTGAAAAACTCTATGCCACTAAAAATGAGAACCTGGAAGAAATGGATAAATTCTTGGACTCTTATAATCTTCCACAGTTGAAGGAAGAGGATGTAGCATATCTAAACACCCCCATCACCATAGATGAAATAAAAATGGTAATCAAAAGTCTGCCCAAAAACAAAAGCCCAGGCCCAGATGGATTCACTAATGAATTCTATCAAACTTTCCAAGAGGAACTACTACCAATCCTGGCAAGACTCTTTCATGAAATTGAACAAGTGGAAACACTCCCAAATAGCTTTTATGAAGCCAACATCACCTTGATACCTAAACCAGACAAAGATGCTACGAAAAAAGAAAATTACAGACCAATATCGCTGATGAATGCAGATGCAAAGATCCTCAACAAAATCCTGGCAAATAGGATTCAATACCTCATTAAGAAGATCATCCACTACGATCAAGTAGGTTTCATCCCAGGAATGCAAGGATGGTTTAACATCCGTAAGTCTATCAACATAATACACAACATCAACAACAAAAAAAATAAAAACCACATGATTATATCAATAGATGCAGAGAGAGCATTTGACAAGGTCCAACACCCATTCTTGATCAAAACTCTCAGCAAGATGGGAATGGAAGGAACCTTTCTCAATATAGTTAAGGCCATCTACCACAAGCCAGTGGCAAATATTATCCTCAATGGAGAAAAACTAAAAGCCTTCCCTCTAAATTCTGGCACAAGATAAGGCTGTCCTCTCTCACCACTCCTATTCAACATAGCAACATATATACTTGCTATAGCGATTAGGCAAGAAAAAGATATCAAGGGAATCCAGATAGGAAAGGAAGAAGTCAAGCTCTCACTGTTTGCAGATGACATAATGCTCTACTTAGAAAACCCTAAAGACTCTACCAAAAAGCTTCTAGAAACAATAGACTCATATAGCAAGGTGGCAGGCTACAAAATTAACACACAAAAATCAATGGCCTTTCTATACACCAATAGTAATAAGGAAGAAATAGACATTAAGAAAACAACCCCATTCACAATAGTGCCACACAAACTCAAATATCTTGGAATCAACTTGACTAAAAATGTGAAAGACCTATACAAAGAAAACTATAAAACTCTGCTCCAAGAAATAAGAGAGGACACGCGGAAATGGAAACACATACCCTGCTCATGGATTGGCAGGATTAACATCATCAAAATGGCAATACTCCCCAAGGCGTTATACAGATTCAACGCTATCCCTCTAAAGATACCTATGACATTCTTCAAAGAGGTAGATCAGGCACTTTTGAAATTTGTTTGGAACAATAAACACCCTAGAATAGCTAAAGCAATCATTGGGAAAAAGAATATGGGAGGAATTACTTTCCCCAACTTTAAACTTTACTACAAAGCAATAGTTATCAAAACAGCATGGTATTGGAATAAGGACAGACCCTCAAATCAGTGGAATAGGCTTGAATACTCAGAAAATGTTCCCCAGACATACAATCACCTAATTTTTGATAAAGGAGCAGGAAATCCTAAATGGAGCAAGGAAAGCCTCTTCAACAAGTGGTGTTGGCACAACTGGCTAGCCACTTGCAAAAAATTGAACTTAAACCCCCAGCTAACATCATGTACGAAGGTAAAATCCAAATGGATTAAAGACCTCGATATCCGACCCCAAACCATAAGATATATAGAACAACACATAGGCAAAACTCTCCAGGACATTGAGACTTCAGGCATCTTCAAGGAGGAAACTGCACTCTCCAAGCAAGTGAAAACAGAGATTAACAGATGGGAATATATTAAGTTGAGAAGCTTCTGCACCTCAAAGGAAATAGTGCCCAGGATACAAGAGCCACCCACTGAGTGGGAGAATCTATTCACCCAATACCCATCAGACAAAGGGCTGATCTCCAAAATATACAAGGCACTGACAGAAATTTACAAGAAAAAAACATCTAATCCCATCAAAAAATGGGGAGAAGAAATGAACAGACACTTTGACAAAGAAGAAATACAAATGACCAAAAGACACATGAAGAAATGCTCCACATCACTAATCATCAGAGAGATGCAAATCAAAACAACAATGAGATACCACCTCACACCACAGAGAATGGCACACATCACTAAGAATGAGAACAAACAGTGCTGGCGGGGATGTGGAGAGAAAGGAACCCTTATCCACTGCTGGTGGGAATGCCGTCTAGTTCAACCTTTATGGAAAGCAATATGGAGATTCCTCCAAAAACTGGAAATCGAGCTCCCATACGATCCAGCTATACCACTCCTAGGAATATACCCTAAGAACACAAAAATACAATACAAAAATCCCTTCCTTACACCTATATTCATTGCAGCACTATTTACCATAGCAAGACTCTGGAAACAACCAAGATGCCCTTCAACAGACGAATGGCTAAAGAAACTGTGGTACATATACACAATGGAATATTATGCAGCTGTCAGGAGGGATGAAGTCATGAAATTTTCCTATACATGGATGTACACAGAATCTATTATGCTGAGTGAAATAAGTCAGAGAGAGAGAAAAACGCAGAATGGTCTCACTCATCTATGGGTTTTAAGAAAAATGAAAGACATTCTTGCAATAATAAATTTCAGACACAAAAGAGAAAAGAGCTGGAAGTTCCAGCTCACCTCAGGAAGCTAACCACAAAGAGTGATGAGTTTAGTTAGAGAAATAACTACATTTTGAACTGTCCTAATATTGAGAATGTATGAGGGAAATGTAGAGCCTGTTTAGGGTACAGGCGGGGGTTGGGTGGGGAGGAGGGAGATTTGGGACTTGGGTGATGGGAATGATGCACTGGTGATGGGTGGTGTTCCTTTTAAGACTGAAACCCAAACACAATCATGTATGTAATCAAGGTGTTTAAATAAAAAAAAAGAAAAAAAAAAAGAACTGAATGACAAACTAAAGATAATTGTATACTTGAAAGTTATTCAGGATTAAACATGCCTTAATGAAAATGTTGAGATCCCCTTTGAATAGTAAACTCATCAATACTTTGTCTTGTTTTTTGATTCTGCACCCAAAAATTACAACTGGGTTTAGCATAGTCAAGGCAAGTGCGCTAACAGCTGCACTAGAGTTAAGACCCCGTATATTCATGCTTAATCTTACATGTGATTTTATTCATTGATGCATCATGATTTATAACAGTGTTAATTTTTGTGGTTTAGGAATACAATGTTACTACCTAATTCCAGCACCAGAGTACCAAAAACTCTCAGCATTTCCTCCATTCCTTCTGATTCACCACTGCCCCTGGTTTGGCAGACCCAGATCAGGGGACAGTCTCATGACTTATTTTCCTTTAAAAAAAAAATTCTGTGGGAGCCACACCAACACTTTTTCATGATTACACCCATTTCTCTGTGCAGGAATCATTCCTGGTGGTTCTTGGAGGACCATCTGGGATGTTGGGAATCAAACTTGGAATTGCTGCATGTAGAACAAGTGCCCTCCTCCTGTACTATCACTCCACCCCCCCTCATAAATTATTTTCACTGACCCTTGACTCTTCCAGTACTTTCTGAGCATGAACCTCTCATTGGCTATAACATAGCACCCTAATAATATTAGAGATTTTCATAGCCATTTGCAATTCAATTTAAAGTAATCTTCATTAAATTAAATTACAGCAAACAACACCCACCTCAACGTATAGGTATGATCCAAACAGAAAAGCCAATGTGTGGTAGTCTGGGGATGTGACAGAGGAATGGGTATTTAGAATCCTGTTGGCTGAAATGACAAGTACTAAGATGTGGCTGCTCTTAGGAAAGCAGGACAAGGCTCCTTCCTAAGGAGACCAACTAAGCCTCCCTAAACCCGACTCTCACCTATCAGAAGACCTGGAGGTATGGCTCTGACAAAAAAGGGTTTCTGTACAATGTTAAGAAAGAAATGAGAGAGGGGGAGAGAAAGAGAGAGAAGTAAAATTCTGTCCCAGAGGCAGATGGATGAGAATGGGTGAGATGTAAGAGGGCATAAGTGATGGTAAGAGGGAAACTGGGGACGTTACTGGCAGGAAAATTGCACTGGTAAAATTTATATAAGTTTTATGACTATAACTCAATAATGAACAACTTATATGTGGGGGAAAAACCTGAATTACAAACAACCTTGTAACCATGGTGTTTAAATAAAAATATATCTATTTAAATATACATAAAAGAAAATGAGCCGACCCACCCCCCAATAAGAAAAGGGTTTCTGGGAATTAGTTTAATAGGGGAAGAGGTAAGGTAGGGAGATCAGAGGCCTTACAGCCTATCTTTGGCTGGGAGACAGAAGAGGGTGGGGAGGGGGAAGGGGGGAGAGAGAGAGAGAGAGAGAGAGAGAGAGACTGAATTTGGGATTGAGGCAAGGAGCCATTCAGATACAGGACTAAAGGAGAGGGAAAGGTAGGAGAAGGAACAGGGCAGCAGAAATAGTGAGTCAAACCAACAGTTTTTTAGTACTCTGGCAGCAAATGTCCAGAGCAAACACAGGTGATTAGCAGCTACCCTTTGGCACTTAAGTTGGGGTCTTATATACCTGGTGGCCACTGTCCCTAAATGACACTTACAAGGTGTCCATCCTAACTGATTTTTTTAACCCTTAAACTGACAGACCCCTTTTAGGGCTGAGCAGAGGACAAAGGAGTCTGTGTATCTCAAGACTCAATAGGCCCCCAATGAAGCATCTACAGGCATGTGCATAGGAGAGGAGACACCCAGATGAGGCAGATGAGTGCTTATGAGAAATGGCACAGGTGGTTTCCCAAAGCAGACCCTATGCAACAGTTTTCAGTTTATCATGACAGATCTTGTGAAACTCTCAGTCACATGTATAGATTACATCTATGAGTGCAAAAGCGTTATATGTCCCAGTTAAAGATATGACAACACTTACGACACTCTGCAGAGAAAGTTAGTTCTAAGTTTGGAACCAGCAACAACATTGGCACTTTTATGGGTCTTATTTATATAACTTTGATTTCATAGTACATGCAACACTCACATAAATATCATGAAATGCCAGACTTTGATACATGTCGATAAAGCTGTCTTCAGGGCTCTATGGGATGATACAGAGGAAGCAGTAAGAATTGTGAGTTCATCGTTTCTCGACTCCTCTCCAGAGATGACACAAGTGCTTCTTCTACACCCAGCTGTGACACTCAGCTGGTCTCCACATGGAGACAGGCGCAGGAGCTACGGGTGGGGTGTCAATGATGTCAATTCCTTCTCCCAGTGGAATCTAGACAGTACAGCAGAGTTGAGTGTTCAGATTAGACACTCCACATCCTGGCTATTAGTTAGGATGCATGAACAAGTGTGAGCATGAAACATGGGCAGATGATGACCGAAAGACCCCAGTAGCTTTGTGCTGACTTCATTAGAGATGACCCAGGTATACAGGAACTGTAGATTCAGTAAAGTTCAAAGCAGAAAATAAAGTTCTTACATAATGGTTTTTCCAAGAGTGGTCAGCCCAGAAACAGGCTGGATTCCTGCAGGGGTCCTCAAACTTTTTAAACAGGGGGCCAGTTCTCTGTCCCTCAGACCATTGGAGGTCTGACTATAGTAAAAACAAAACTTATGAAGGAATTCTTATGCACACTGAATATATCTTATTTTGCAATGAAGAAACAAAACAGACAGAAATGCAATATGTGGCCCGTGTGCCATAGTTTGTGGACCACTGCGTCTAGAGGAAACACTGGCATAGGAGTTCTGAGGCAAGTGTTCCCAGGAAAGCAGATGCAAAGCCTGGGAACATCAGAAGGATTGAAGTCTTATAGACAGGAGATATTGAAGGTTAGTAGACATGCAAGAAGTGAGTCGTTTTCAGGAAGAATGTCATGGTCTCTAAACACTAATGTGTCTTCTGCTGAAGAGTCCCATGATACCACAGTTAACTCTGGTACTGTGAAGAAAATTCAGAGAATTCATCCAGAAGTGGTGCCTGATGCGCAGGGTCAGACATGGAGATTCAGAGTGCACTTCTTAGTGCTCAAGGGATGTCATGCTCTGTCTGGCAATGGTGTTCTTCCTCTTCTCTGCTCAAATTCCTCATCATTATCCATTAGTGCCCTCTGGAGCACTTCTTGGAGGGGTTTTCTGCCCTCCCGCTGCCTATGTCTTCCAATAAAGAAGTAGATGATGGGGTTAGCTGCACTATTGAAGAGATTTAAGAGGGTCATTATGTGAATATATATCACATTAACATAGGGTGACCTCATGGAAACAATGCATGCCAAATAGACTGAATTTGGCACATTAAAAAGCAGGAAGACCAGGACATTGAGCAAGATGGTCCAGTAGAGTCTACTGGGCATTCTCTGCTGGGAGTAACATTGGACCCGGATGAACAGAGTCAGGCTGGCCACAAAGAGCACCAGAAAAATTGGAAGGGATATAAATGCATATATAAAGAACACTATAATCATATTTCGAATACGAAGGTAAAGAAGTATACCTATCAATAGGCTGACACTAATTAATAAAACCCAAATGAGGGCACACACGATGGTGGAGAGATGTTTTGGGCGGTGGCATTTGTACCAGATGGGCCAGAGAACAGAGACACAGCGCTCAACACTGATGACCATGAGCAGTAACAGACCTATTATATAAGAGGATCCAAAGAGTACTATTACAAAGTTATATAGACCATAGTTATAAAGTGTGTGCACAGGTATATACCTCATGAGTGCACTTAATAAACAACTGAAGTCTGCGATGGCCAAGTTGAGAATGTAAACACCATAGTGGTTTCTCTTTATGCGGAAACCCAACAGCCAGATGACAATCCCATTCCCCGCCATACCACAGATGCAGGTAATTATAATGACAGTTAATATCACTGTATATTTTACAAATTCGAAGTTCCAGAAAGTAACTGGGTTGTGTGTTGTGTTTGATAATGAAACATTTTCTTCTGCCAGTAATTCAGTCCAGAGTAGTTGAAGTGTGTCTATAGTATCATTTCTTGGCTCAGAAGCCATCATTAGGCCCAGCAGTTGTGTTCCCCTGTGAAACAGAGCTGTAGGCAGGTACAGAGCCCCTGATGTCAGATTTGTTCCAACACATGTCACAACTCTTGCTTCAGACTGCACAGACCACGAACATGGACCCCGGGAGTGTTTCCATGTGAGGGTCCCCCAGACCTGCTCTCATTATCCACAAACCTCACAATCCCTGATCTCCTCTCCAGGCCAGTGTTACTCCTGAGAAACCTTCAGGTCTGTCTCCACCTGACCACAGGACACAGCTACTGAGGTGCTTCTCTGGGAGTTGCCTGGTAGAAACCTTGAGTCTGCTCATGGTTCTTCCCTTGGAAAAACTTGGGGGTCTGTGTATTGGAGATGATGAAAATTTTAGAAAATTAAAGGCAAGTAATAATGAGTACTCATTAGTTCTATCCACTGTACACATATATAATGTCTCTGAATTTAGTTTCCTACAATTATCATACATAAAATGAGCAATAACATAGGAGGACTATAACAGACTTCCCCTTGCACGTAGGAGCTAGCCCTGTCTCATCCACAATCACAATCATGGAATTCAAAGAATTATTCCAAGTGTATCATAGAAGAAATCACATAATCATCTGCTCACTCAATTATGATGAATTGTGTCTATATAGAAATTCATTATCAATATTAAACAACAATGAATATTTTCTAATTCTAGTATGCATATATTATTTAAATTAATTGTAAAGGAATAGTGATTAATATTCAGTCATTAAGAATGATCAGAATAAGGCATTTCTTAAGAATTATTAATAAGGGAAATGTTTGGAAAGAATTTCACATGGTCCTATTCCTTTTCAGATCCTGATTTCTCTTTTCTATTAAATGAAATAATCTCATTCAAATATCCTATATCAAGCTCAAATCCCTAAAACACATCTGTAGTGCCCACTTACCTTTCTCATTATCTGCAGTGCCACTCACTTCTATCATTCAGGATACATTTAGCTGCCAATCAATCCCCAGGGGGTCTTGGACAGAGACTGACAAGAAGATAGATTAGGAGCATAAGTGACATGCATGTGAGGGGTATCTGCAGGCTGTGCTGGAGCACCATCTCCCTCCTCCAGTCATCAGGGCTCTGGTCTGGACTGGACTGAAACTTAGAATTTAGGAAGAAACTCAAAAGTATGGAATCTCAGACCCATGACTCATGTGTTATTCTGAAAACTGCGATATATTATAGAATGGGCAAGGAAATTCCAGGAAACTGTAATTTTAGGACATCACAGATCACACCAAATACATCAGGACTTTGTGGATAGAGAGCATGTTTGTAAAAAAAAATCAGCTTCTACTAAATTTGTTTCCCAGAACACTGACAGTGGAATCAAGCTCATTTTCTTCACAGAGGCTGCATGGGAAAACTAACATCCTCCATGGACATGATCTAACCATGCAAACTGAAAATTGCCTCATTACGCTAGAAACCAGGATAACATTGAATATGATGCCAATTTGACTCCAGATCATCCTAACTCATTCATGGCATCTGTAACTCTGATGGATGTAACTTTGATATGTGTCTCTATTTTGTATTGGTGGCATTGGGGGTGCACAAATGCCAGTATAAAGGAATTAATTCTGGTTCTGCACCCAGAATCATTACTGGAGGTGCTTAAGGGAGTACATGGGGTACAAATTGGGAAACAGAACATAGGCCAGCTACATGCAAGACAAGTGGCTTACTCATTCTGGTCTCTCTGCAGCCTTAACCCTCATAATCGCAGCAGGGAACTGAAAGACAGCAAGGACAAAGTAGAATCCCCCTATTGACTCACTTTTTTCCTAGGACTTCTTTGGATAACACCTCTGTCCGTTGCAGTTCCTTGGGATCCTGGATTGTGCCTTTCTGCAGATTTGACCCTTCTCTTTCTTGATGGTCCTTTGATGATGCACTGAAGCTGTGTCCAAGCATAGCCATTGAGAAATAGGCATTTGTCATAGAGGCAGGAACTATCATTCTCCTGTCTCAGGGAAGCCAGAGATAATCTTTGTAGAGACCATCTTAAGGCCTCTGTGTCAATTCAGCCTTGACTTGTCTCAGGAGTATGAGACTCATGGAAATAAAACGCGGAGCAATGAGCTGAGGAGATCAGAGTTTTGGGATTCCTTCCTCTGTTTCCTGAATCTCCTGACTTATAAACCTGATCCCAAATTTCTGTTTCCCTAACCTCTTTTGAGATGTTAATCCAAACTGGATGATCAGATCCCACCAAACCTGTGATAGGCCGGCTGTTTTAAATAATAAAGAAAAAGTGTTGGATAGAGAAGCAGAGGGGGGCGGGGGTTAAGCAGCATTGAAAGCAGAAACAAAAAATAGAGAAAGGTGGGAAAAGCATAGAGCTTAGTACAGAAGAAGATGTGAAGAAAAGCATATGGCAGAAAAAACCTGAGAAAATAAAGCAAGCTGACTCCAATAAATCTTTCACTGCTTGTGAAATATTTCTCCTTCAGTACCCTTCTTCATCAGACCTGTCTGCCTGAGGGGTTAGAAATATAGTGCATAGATTGGCTTCACACCCACATGGACTTTATATTTTTTATTTTAATCTACACTGACCCTCTTTCAGAAATGAGAACAATATACCCTTCTTACCCTAGACCCTGTAGCCACATGAGGACAGAGAATGTTCCTCACTCCCTCAGACACAGTACACAGAGGAAGCGACAATCAGGAAGGGGAGCAGAGCCAGCTCAGAGAGCAGAGAACTCACATTTCTCCTTGCCCAAGCTTTGTCCAGAGTGGTGTGTCCTGCTATTTGTGGATCCCAGAGAATCTCTGTGGTTCATGGAGTCCAAAGTTTCTTCCAGTGTCACTCAGTGTGAAGGTCCATAGCACAGTGTGGTCATTGATGGTGACTGTCTCAGTAGTGTGTTCTGTGCTGGGTCCCTGGATGTCTCCTGCATTTATATCTTTTACGATATGTATCTGACTCAGAGGAGACTCTCAGGGCCCAGAAGAGCTGGGTTGGGCCTTCCTAAATGTTTTTCTAGAAGCAATCAGTCAGAATCCCTCTATCCCAAGTGTAAATTATCCCAAAGAGTGCTCTTATTCTCTCTGAGACATGCAGGTATCAAGGCCAAGAATTAAATGAAGGAAAAATTACTGTTGCCATAATATTAATAATTTCACCAATCGTTCTTATGTTATTTTGAATTTTGAGTTATAATTTGCATATGGACTTGTAATTTTGATGCTTTCATTAGAATGTTATAAAATGGTACTGACATTAAACATGCAAATTCTTTAGTCTTCTTATAAACTTAATAACGCAAAATATATATACTGGAGAGATAGCACAGTGATAGGATATTTGCCTTGCACGCATCCAACCCACGATGGACCTGCGTTCAATTCCCAGCATCCCATATGGTCCTCCAAGCCTTGCAGAAGCAATTTCTGAGCACACAGAGAGAAGTAACCCTAGTGCTATTGGGTGTGGTCCAAAAACAAAACAAAATTCAGTATATGCAAAACCTATAATGAGCCTAAATGAGCTCTAAAACTCTTGAAAGAAATTATGTTAAGTGTCACTTTTGGAAAAGCATTTGTCACATTATTGTATTATTTGAAACCTGTGATTATGTGTACCATTTGTAGATCACTGAAATTTAGGGCAGATGATGGCATACACCTAAACATAAATGTTCGTTAAGAAAACATTATTTCTTCAAATTTATGTTCTTTTTGAGCTTACTTGAAGTAACCCAGATACCTATGCTCTACAAGTAATTGAACATCCTGTCAATAGTTTTTCATAAAAACAATATCCCAGGAGAGTATAAACCATCACACAACACATGAGCTTAGAGAAATGGTGCATCTCGTGTTTTGTCCCATGTGGAAAACTGAGTTGAGATTTGGAATGACTCAATTATTGCCCCTTCAAAGAACACCAGAGCTCAGAGTTCTGATGAGTTGAATCATGAAGCAAGAGAGGTGATGACCTTGACAGAGCTGGGGTCTTCTTCATTCAATGAATTCACATTATGTCCTGGTTCAGATGCCACAGGCAGAAGAAAGGTGCCTCTGGTCCTTCTTAACATGGTTATTGAGAAGGGAAAATAAGGGCTGGCTGGTGATTCATTTCCCAATCTTGGCCCCACTGGCTCCATTGGTTGTCACAAATTGACTCTCTATGGCCTTGGAAGACATGAGCATCATGAAGTGATGTTTCGTTAGGCTACAACCTCCTCAGTTTTTTGTGGTTTTTTTTTTTGGCCCAAGTCCTTCAGACACAGATTTACAAAAGAAAACAGAAAGGAACATGGAGTCTTCCCATCCTGCTAGACTTCAGAAGCATTGTTATCTGGAAAGTTTATCTATAGAGAAAGGTAGGGAGAGTTTCTATGTAAAATACAGATGTGTGTGGAGTCTTCTACTCTTGGAATCAAGTGATCTGAACTAGAATAATAACTTAGAAATAGGGGTTTGACAGTGGGAGGTAGGAAGTCCTTTTGATGAGTTGTAGAGAGACTGTGGCTGGCACTGAATGTGAGTTCAGATTTGGGACAAAGTATGACTGAAGTGCTAATATTAGCAGTATTGTCAGTCAATGAAGCTTAATAAAAAATGACATCAAAATGTCATAGGGGTTGAAGAGATTGCTCTTGGGTAAGGCTTTGTCTTGCACATTTCTTACCTGACATTAACAGGTCTCCAAGTTGTACTCAGTGATTTTCATAGCACCAGACAATAAGATTGTCCACAATATCACACAAAGTGTGTTTTGTAATCCCATTCTATTTCTCTAGTATCTGATATGCTGTTTTTATTTCTATTTTATTTTTAATAATATCTTTATATAAGAACTATGATTATAAACATGTTTGTAGATGGATTTCAGTCATAAATATTACACTTCCTTCACCAGTGCAACCTTCCCACCACCAATACCGCATCTCCCTCCTCCCCACCCTTCCTGTCTTTGAGGCAAACATTCTATTTCTCTTTCTCAATTGATAGTTGTTAATGTAGTTATTTGTCTAACAGAAATCACCACTCTTTGTGGTATGCTTCATATCAGGGGCTGGTCCTTCTAACCTTCAAATCAATGGTCTCTGAGAATTATTACCATACTGTCTTTGAGAGTATTCTATGTCATCTCCCTTTCTCTCACTGATTTCACTCAGCATAACAGTTGACATGTCTATCCATGTATAGGAAAATTTAATGACTTCATTTTTCTGATGGCTGCATAATATTCCATTGTGTATTTGTACCACAGTTTCTTAGCCACATATTTGTTGTTGTGCATCTGGGTTGTGCCCAGATCTGTATATTGTAAATAGAGCTGCAGTTTACATAGGTTGGCAGGGAGCATTTTTTTATTGTGTTTTTGTGCTCCTAGGCTATATCCCTAGAAATGGTATTACTGGGTCATATGGGAGCACAATTTCTAATTTTGGGGGAAATATCCATATTCTTGAAACTGGTTTTAAATGCACCATGTATATGGCTTGTTTGTAAACCAGTAAGTCAGTATGACATTCACTTATTATTTCATTCATTTACATAATGGGCAATTGGATAATCAATTTTCTTCTCTGTGCCTGGTAGACTTCCATAAATTTGGGAAGATAAAATATTTGATAAAATTTCCCTGTCTTACTTTCATTCCCATTCCACATGCATTATTTATGAGAAAAAATAATCATGGATAGAGAATAAATAACATCATGGAGGCTTAGATGTGAGCAAGAACAAAATATTTGGCTTTCCCAGGTGGGCCAGAAAGTACAGAAAGTGAGTACAGAAAGTACTTGAATTGACATCCCTAAGGAGGTGATATTGGAAACTTTTAGGAATCTACTTAGTCACTGAGATTGAAGCTGCCTATAAGAGGCAAGAGTTGAGTGAGTGACTAAAGGGGAGTGGGTAGGGCCAGAGTGATAGGTATGTTTCTTGGTTTGCACAGGCCAATGCTGGTTCAATCCCTGGCATCCCATATGGCCTCTTGTGTCCTGCCAGGAATGATCTCTGAGTCCAAAGTTTTGTTTAAAGCTGAAATGTGCTAGGTGCACCTACCCAAAATAAAATGAAACAAAATAATGACAAACACATGAGAATGAAGTCATTTTATAGCTTCCAGAAATTTTATCTGGTTGCATTAATTCATGCCAGAAAACATTTCAGACAACAGAGCCAAGATTAAGTCCAAGCATTGCTGGATATGGAAAAAAAAATATGGAGGTGTATTAGATGTAAGGAAGGAAATTTTCACTCTTTAGTATTGATGCAAAGGTAGCCCACTTTATTTTTTAAATTCCCTGAGATTTGTTCTGTGTCCCACCAGCAATTATTCAACAAAAGGGTTGGCACAACTGGAAATTCTGTGTGGCGATAAAATTGATGTTGTTAATAATCTCACCTTGCTGTGATGTGAAATTGAAAGTGCATTAGGAGGGAAAGAAAATTCTTCCTCATCTTTTCTCTCAAGATCTGTCCAGTTAATTACCCCAGTGAAGGTGCAAACACTTTCCATTGCCTCTTGGGAAAGTTATTGATCATCCTTTTCTGCATGTAGAGTGTCTGAGATGTTTTGCCCTTTCAGATATGGTAAATGGGAGCAGCTACAGTGACATCAAGTATCCTCAGATAAAGAAAGAGATTAAAGAGACATTAAAAAAGCAATACCGATTTTCAGAGCAGTACTCCAGAACATAAAAACCGGCAGGCTTTTGCAGAAGCCGGGTCCCTTGTTTGGGACATCAGGCGGGGAAAATCCATGAATCTACGCCTGCCCATTGGGGCCCAACTGTGAAAACCTGTGAGTGGTACCTGTAAATGTCTGTCTACTGTCCTCTTGCGTGAAACTCTTGGGAGTGGGGCGAAAAGAGGCTCTAGAAAACTTGCTCTCCCAGAGGCCATTTTCAGGGCGGGACTCCAGAACATAAAAACCAGCAGGCTTTTGCAGAAGCCGGGTCCCCTGTTTGGGACAACAGGCAGGGAAAATCCACGAATCTACGCCTGCCCAGTGGGGCCCAACTGTGAAAAACTGTGAGTGGTACCTGTAAATGTCTGTCTACTATCCTCTTGCGTGAAACTCTTGGGAGTGGGGCGAAAAGAGGCTCCAGAAAACTTGCTCTCCCAGAGGCCATTTTCAGGGCGTGACTCCAGAACATAAAAACCGGCAGGCTTTTGCAGAAGCCGGGTCCCCTGTTTGGGACATCAGGTGGGGAAAATCCACGAATCTATGCCTGTCCAGTGGGGCCCAACTGAAAAAAACTGTGAGTGCTACCTGTAAATATCTGTCTACTGTCCTCTTGCGTGAAACTCTTGGGAGTGGGGCGAAAAGAAGCTCCAGCAGAGCACTTAGCTTCACTTCGCTACACAGCCATGTGCTCTTTCTAAGTAAAGAACACCATCACAGCAAGAAGAAAAAATCACACTAAGAACTGTGCTATATCACAGAAGCAAGCACTTCTCTCCAGACTGTCTTCTCTGTTGCATGCTTGGGCCTAAGATTTGATCCTGTGTGAGGCTTCATCCATGGAGGATTCCCCTCCTTTAGAGGCAAGTCAGCCCATCCACAAAGGGCACAGCCAGAGGAGTGTGCTGCCTGCATCATATAGCCAATGAATACCACCACAACACGTAGAAAAACACACAATACAAGTGTGACAATAGAGAAAAAATGTAGGCCAGCATCAGACATAGAGAATGAAGATGACAATTCTGATGACCAGATAATGACCAACCAACTAATCAACCTCTCAGATAAGGACTTTAGACTAGCAATATGGAAGATGCTCAAAGAACTCAAAGAAACCATGGATAGAGTTGAACAGAACACTAATAAGAACCAAGAAAATATGAAGACAGAAATCACAAAACTCCAAACTGAAATAACATGTCAACTAACAGGCCTGAAAAAGTCAGTAAACGAAGTGAATGACAAAATGGATAAGCTCTGGGACAGGGTATCAGAAGCTGAGAATAGACTTGGTGCTGTGGAAGATGAGATACATAACAATTCCATACAGCAGGAGAGATTGGAAAAAAAACTTAAAGCAAATGAACAGACAATGGAAAAAATTAGTCAAAGAATGGGAACAGATGAAAATAGAAGTCTATGATAAGATCAAGAGAAACAACTTAAGAATCATTGGAGTCCCAGAGACCCAGGAAGAAAATTTCCAGGAAGAATCAATGTTCAAGAACATCATTAAAGAGAAACTTCCAGAGCTAAAGAATATATGTGATCAAATCCTGTATGCTCGAAGAGTACCAACCAAAAGAGACCCCAGAAAAAGCATTCCAAGATACATCCTAGTCACAATGACAAATCCCACCGATAGAGACAGAATTCTGAAAACAGCAAGATCAAAAGGGGAAATTACGTTCAAGCAAGCATTCTTGAGATTTACAGCAGACCTGTCACCAGAAACACTCAATGCCAGAAAGCAGTGTGGGATATTGTGACAAGACTGAATGAAATGAGTGCTTCACCCAGAATACTGTACCCAGCAAAACTCACTTTCCAGTTTGACCAAAGAATACATGGTTTCACAGACAAAAAGCAGCTCAGAAACTTTACAGACACAAAACCAGTCTTAAGAGAAAAACTGAAAGACCTAATTTAAGACAAGAGACTAACCAAAAGACACACCAAATTTTGATATAAAGATGGCATTAAATCCCAGGACAATTCTTTCTCTCAACGTCAATGGACTAAATGCACCAGTCAAGAGACACAGAATGGCTAATGGATCAAAAAATTCAATCCAACCTTCTGCTGCCTACAAGAAACGCACCTGAATAGTCAGAACAAACATAGACTCAACATAAAAGGCTGGAGAAAAATTATCCAAGCAAACAACACCCATAAAAAAGCTGGAGTGGCCATACTAATATCAGATAATGCAAACTTTATACTCAGGAAGGTTGTAAGGGACAAAGATGGACATGTTATATTAATCAAGGGGTATGTAGAGCAGGAAGAAATAACTCTCCTAAACATATATGCACCGAATGAGGGGCCAGCAAAATATTTAATACAACTGTTGACAAATCTGAAAAATAATATCAACAACAACACAATAATTGTGGGGGACCTTAACACGGCTTTGTCAACACTGGATAGGTCAACCAGACTGAAACCCAACAAGAATATACTAGACCTGAGGAGAGAAATGGAAGAAAGAGGCCTAGTGGATATATATAGGACACTCCATCCCCAGAAACCTGGATACATATTCTTCTCCAATGTACATGGGACATTCTCCAGGATAGACTACATGTTAGCACATAAAACATACCTCCATAATATCAAGAAAATAGAAATTTTGCAGACTACCTTTGCTGACCACAAGGCTCTGAAATTATTTGTGAATTCCAAAGGGACTCAAAAGAAAAACTTTAACACCTGGAAGTTAAACAGCCTTATACTCAATAACCAGTGGGTCCGAGATGAAATCAAGGAGAAAATCAAAAGGTTCCTGGAAACAAATGACAATAAAGACACAAACTATCAGAACTTATGGGACACAGCAAAAGCAGTACTGAGAGGAAAATTTATAGCTTTGCAAGCACACATCAGGAAGGAAGAAGGAGCTTACCTGAGTAGCTTAATGACACAGCTAATAGAACTAGAAAGTGCTCAACAAAAGGACCCAAAAAATAGGAAGACAGAAGGAAATAACAAAGCTGAGAGCAGAAATCAATGAAGTGGAAAACCCAAAAAACAATCCGAAAGATCAACGAAAGCAGAAGTTGGTTCTTTGAAAAAATAAACAAGATTGAAAGACCACTGGCAAACCTAACAAAGAAAGAAAGAGAGAGAAACTTGATAACTCGTATTAGGAATGAAAAAAGACAGATCACTACTGATATGACAGAGATTCAAAGGGTAATCAGGAACTACTCTGAGAAATTCTACGCCACTAAAAATGAAAACCTGGAAGAAATGGATAAATTCTTGGACTCTTATAATCTTCCACGGTTTAAGGAAGGGGATGTAGCATATCTAAACACCCCCATCACCATTGATGAAATTAAAACGGTAATCAAATGTCTGCTGAAAAACAAAAGCCCAGGCCCAGATGGATTCACTAATGAATTCTTTCAAACTTTCCAAGAGGAACTACTACCAATCCTGGCAAGACTCTTTCATGAAATTGAACAAACGGAAACACTTCCAAATAGCTTTTATGAAGCCAACATCACCTTGATACCTAAACCAGACAGAGTTGCTACAAAAAAAAAATTACAGACCAATATCACTGATGAATACAGATGCAAAGATACTCAACAAAATCCTGGCAAATAGGATTCAATGCCTCATTAAGAAGATCATCCACTACGATCAAGTAGGTTTCATCCCAGGAATGCAAGGATGGTTTAACATCTGTAAATCTATCAACATAATACACAACATCAATAACAAGAAAAATAAAAACCACATGATCATATCAATATTCAGAGAAAGCATTTGATAAGGTCCAACACCCATTCTTGATCAAAACTCTCAGCAAGATGGGAATGGAAGGAACCTTTCCTCAATATAGTTAAGGCCATCTACCACAAGCCAGTGGCAAATAATTATCCTCAATGGAGAAAAACTAAAAGCCTTCCCTGTAATTCTGGCACAAGACAAGGCTGTCCTCTCTCACCACTCTATTCAACATAGTCACTGGAAGTACTTGCTATAGCAATTAGGCCAGAAAAAGATATCAAAGAATCCAGATAGGAAAGGAAGAAGTCAAAGCACTCACTGTTTGCAGATGACATGATTACTCTACTTAGAAAACCCTAAGACTCCTACCAAAAAGCTTCTAGAAATGAATAGACTCAAATAGGAAATTGGCAGGCTACACAAATTAACACACAAAAATCAATGGCTTTTCTATACACTCAGTAGTAATAAGGAAAGAAAGTGGACATTAAGAAAACAACCCCCTTTTCACAGTAGTGCCAACACAAACTCAGATATCTTGGAATAAACTTAACTAAAAATGTGAAGGACCTATACAAAGAAAACTATAAAACTCTGCTCCAAGAAATAAGAGAGGACACGTGGAAATGGAAACGCATACCCTGCTCGTGGATTGGCAGAATTAACATCATCAAAATGGCAATACTCCCCAAGGCATTATACAGATTTAATGCTATCCCTCTAAAGATACCCATGACATTCTTCAAAGAAGTGGATCAGGCAGTTTTGAAATTCATTTGGAACAATAAACATCCTTGAATAGCTAAAGCAATCATTGGGAAAAACAATATGGGAGGAATTACTTTCCCCAACTTTAAACTGTATTACAAAGCAATAGTTATCAAAACAGCATGGTATTTGAATAAGGACAGGCCCTCAGATCAGTGGAATAAGCTTGAATACTCAGAAAATGTTCCCCAGACATACAATCACCTAATTTTTGATAAAGAAGCAGGAAACCCTAAATGGAGCAGGAAAAGCCTCTTCAACAAGTGGTCTTGGCACAATTGGATAGCCGCTTGCAAAAAATTGAATTTAGACCCCCAGCTAACATCATGTACGAAGGTAAAATCTAAATGGATTAAAGACCTCGATATCAGCCCCAAAACCATAAGATATATAGAACAGCACATAGGCAAGACACTCCGGGACATTACAGGCATCTTCAAGGAGGAAACTGCACTCTCCAAGCAAGTGAAATCAGAGATTAACAGACGGGAATACATTAAGCTGAGAAGCTACTGCTCCTGAAAGGAAATAGTGCCCAGGATACAAGAGCCACCCACTGAGTGGGAGATACTATTCACCCAATACCCATCAGATAAGGGGCTAATCTCCAAAATATATAAGGCACTGACAGAACTTTACAAGAAAAAAACATCTAGTCCCATCAAAAAATGGGGAGAATAAATGAACAGACACTTTGACAAAGAAGAAATACAAATGGCCAAAAGACACATGAAAAAGTTCTCCACATCACTAATCATCAGGGAGATGCAAATCAAAACAACGACGAGATACCACCTCACACCACAGAGAATGGCACACATCACAAAGAATGAAAATAAACAGTGTTGGCGGGGATGTGGAGAGAAAGAAACTCTTATCCACTGCTGGTGGGAATGCCATCTAGTTCAACCTTTATGGAAAGCAATATGGAGATTCCTCCAAAAACTTGAAATCGAGCTCCCATATGATCCAGCTATACCACTCCTAGGAATATACCCTAGGAACACAAAAATACAATACAAAAACCCCTTCCTTACACCTATATTCATTGCAGCACTATTTACCATAGCAAGACTCTGGATACAACCCAGATGCCCTTCAACAGACGAATGGCTAAAGAAACTGTGGTACATATACACAATGAAATATTATGCAGCTGTCAGGAGAGATGAAGTCATGAAATTTTCCTATACATGGATGTACACGGAATCTATTATGCTGAGTGAAATAAGTCAGAGAGAGAGAAAAATATGCAGAATGGTCTCACTCATCTATGGGTCTTTAAGAAAAATAAATGACATTCCTGCCAATAATAATTTTCAGCACACAAAAGAGAAAAAGAGCTGGAAATTCCAGCACACCTCAGGAAGCTCACACAAAGAGTGATGAGTTTAGTTAGAGAAATAATTACACTTTTGAACTGTCCTCAATAATGAGAATGTATGAGGCGAAATGGACGACCTGTTTAGCGTACAAGGTGGGGGTCTGGTGGGGACGGAGGGAGACTTGGGGACATTGGTGATGCGGAATGTTGCACTGGTGAATGGGTGGTGTTCTTTACATGACTGAAACCCAAACACAAATCATGTATGTAATCAAGGTGCTTTACAAGAAAGAAAAAAAAATAAGCAAAAACCATTCAAACTCGTGCCTCCGAAAGACAAGTAGCTTGAAGCCATTTGCTTAAAGAGCGTGAAAGACCTATACAAAGAAAACTACAAAGCACTGCTTCAGGAAAACACTTGTTTTGGACACAAGGAAATGGAAACTTATACTGCTGCCTCCCTGTGTTGAGAGTTGGCGGAGTAATAACATCATGAAAATGGAAATAATTCCCCAAGCTTTATACAGATTTAATGCAATCAATCTAGAATACCCATGATATTTTTTCAAAGAAGTTGACAAAACACTCCTGAAATTTATTTGGAACAATAAATGCCTAGTAGACTTACTCACTTTTCTGAGAATTACTGCAGTTAGCTGTCAGGGATGCAGTGTTCCCAGTGCCCAAGCTGTCTGTGTTGAGTAAGTAGAAGGTCTGATGCCAGGTGGGGCCAGGTTCCCACCTACTGAGGATGCCAATTTGTAATGACTTTTGGGACTCGGAAGAGAGACTGAGAGGCGAGAGAAAGGAATTTTTTCCTTTTATTCTCCATACATAGTCTGAAGTCTGCCACTGATAAATGGGTATTTATTCATGGGCGGGAGAGAGAAAGAGAAATTCACTGACCCACAGTGGGGTTAAGGTGGTGTCTCATAGACCCAGGATCAAGAGACCCAGGATCAAGAGGGAGAGAGAGATACAAAGCAGATTACATCTCACAATACTTTATCTTCAGCTCCCTCCCCTGCAAACCGGCAGGCACTGCCTGGTAACTATCGTAGGCCCACCGTCCAACTGCTCAAGATTTTCTTTTTATAGTATTCATATAGTATGTTTTCTTTTTCTACTATGCATAACAAAGATTGTCCATGTGGTGTGTCCAGCGGGCATGTCCAGATCCAACTGTCATTATGTCAACAAATGCCCACAAATAACAATATTGAAAGCAAACCTTTAAAAGAAAAAGAAAATGAGGACCATCACTTTTCCCAACTTTAAGTTGTATTATAAAGCAGTAGTCATTAAAATTTTAATATGGCCTATGTGGTTAATGGCATGAATTATTATGCCTCTCCTATACATCTCTCTCTAATTCTCCTTCTTATCCCCTCTCTTTCCCCCATGCAGACTCCTCTACCAGCCCATTCCAGGTGTGGGCAATTCTGATCATTCAGGTGGGATAAATAAGAAGTTGGGGAAGGGGATACCCACATTCTCCCCCAAGCCAGGAGCAATTTCTGAGCACAGAGCCAAAAATAACCCCTGCATGGCACCGGGTGTGACCAAAACAACTAAAACTAAACTGAAATAAAATGCCTACCCCAGAAGTAGGTGGGGAAGGGTGGGAGGGCGGGAAGAGGGCATCAGGAAGGGTGAGAGGTAAACTGGGGACATTGGTGGCAGGAAATGCTCACTCGGTAAGGTTGTTTTACATTGTATGATTGCAACTCAATTTTATCTGTTGAAAAAAAAAGTAGTATGAACAACCTTGTAACCATGTTGTTTAAATAAAAAAAAATTAATTCTCAATCACTAGCATTTTATCTAAGCATGTTGTTAAATTAACCCACAGCAGAACTTGGTGTTCCCGATAGTAGAAGATTTTAGTTCTCAATTGTTATCAAGGCTTAAATATATCCTTCATTTCCAGTCAACAAAAGAGGAGGATTCAGTGAGATGACATTCTGTCCTTTCTTCTTCACTCACTCTCTCTCTCTCTCACTCTCTCTCTCATAGTCATTTGAATCCTCTTCTTTATCTCAGGACTTTGTGGCCACACACCTATCAACACTTCTCCCCAGGTCTGTGTGGATGCATTTCCTAATAAAAATTAAATAAGAGTAACTATGAAAAATGGATTAGTCATTTCAGAAAGTATTTTATTGCATTCGACCATTGTGATTTATAACAGAATCATATATTTGTACTTTAGGAATAAAATGCTGCTCTGTATCACCTCCCTTATATGCTAATCACCTGCAAGTGTCTCCTCCATTCTCTTTTATGCTAACCAGGGCCCCTTGCTTGGCAGGTTCAATTCATGATTTGTTTTCATTGACCATTGACTGTTCCACCCTTGGTTGCTCCATTCACTGCACACTCAAGTGATGGCATCTAGTAGTTGTCCTTCTAATGTTTTAATAGGAGATCCTATATTTTTTTAGTTCCATCATATCTTCTATTTGAGAACTTTACTCTGTGTTTATAATTTACTATTTCTTTTTCTTAACTTTGTCTGGTGTCTGGGTGTTTTTATTTAATTTGACTGCTTTAAGTCATACTGCAGTGAATATGAGGATGTCTGTGTTTATAAATTAATGACTAATGGCCTATCAACTAGGCATGAATGAGACATAATGTCTGTGTTGGTATAAAAGACACAGTGGATTCACTAAGCCATCTGATGTCAGGAGCTGAAAGACAGCAAGACCAGAATAGACTGAACCATCCTTGACTCAGTTTTTTCCTGGGTCTCATTTGGGACAACACCCTCAGTCCACTTCAGTATTTTGGTGAGCCTTTTTATGTGTCATGCGGATGCGACCCTTATATACCCTTACGTACTTCATTCTCTAGTTTTCCTGTGATGACCAACTGAAAGAAAGAAAGAAAGAGAGAAAGAAAGAGAGAGAGAAAGAAAGAAAGAAAGAAAGAATGAAAGAAAGAAAGAAAGAAAGAAAGAAAGAAAGAAAGAAAGAAAGAAAGAAAGAAAGAAAGAAAGAAAGAAAGAAAGACAGACCGACAGAAAGGGAGAGAGAGCGGGAGGGAGGGAGAGAGAGAGGGGGAGGGAGGGAGGGAGGGAGGGAGAGAGAGAGAGGAGGGAGGGAGGGAGGAGAGAAAGAAAGAAAGAAAGAAGAAAGAAAGAAAGAAAGAAAGAAGAAAGAAAGAAGAAAAAGAAAGAAAGAAAGAAAGAAAGAAAGAAAGAAAGAAAGAAAGAAAGAAAGAAAGAAAAGAAGAAAGAAAGAAAGAAAGAAAGAAAAGAAAGAAGAAAGAAGAAAGAAAGAAAGAGAAAGAAAAAGAAAAAGAAAGAAAGAAAGAAAGAAAGAAAGAAAGAAAGAAAGAAAGAAAAGGAAGGAAGGAAGGAAGAGGAAGAAGAAGAAGGAAGGAAGGAAGGAAGGAAGGAAAGGAAGGAAGGAAGGAAAAGGAAGGAAGAAAGAAAAGGAAGGAAGAAAGAAAAAGGAAGGAAGGAAGGAAGGAAGGAAGGTAGGAAGGAAGGAAAAGGAAAGAAAAAATTAATTCCCTCTTGGTTATCAGAGGTTCCGAGCATGCAAAAATTTAACCAGCAGAGAGAGGCTCTGGGATATTCCCCCTCTCATACCTTAAATCGACTTTAGTTAATATCTGATGACTACTTGAAGATCTCAGTATTTTTATCCCTGTGTTTCTCCTGCCACTGTGGTTCTACACTGAGCTGTACCCCAACAAGAGCATAATGTTATATGTAAAGCTGTTTTCAACCTGAAATTATCCTAAGATGTTCATTTTATCTGCTTTACAAACAGATACAATCATATTTGTCCTTGTTTCCATTGCAGTTTCTGGGGTGCACACTAATATGTGCATATCTTAAACCTGAATGTGTGCTCACAAGTCACTTTTGGCAGTGTCTACAGGAGCATATGTGGTTCACCTGACGACAGAGCTCAGGACAACTGCATCTATAGTCAGGGCCTTAGTCTCTGCCTTCCCTCTGTAGCTCCAACTTTCATATTCTTGCCAGGGAGCTGAAAGACAGCAAGTCCAGGGCAGATTGAACTCCCCTTCACTTACTTTGTCCTGGGACTTGGTTAGGACAACATCTCCAGGCCTCTGAAGTTCCCTAGGGCGCCTGATTCATGCCTCTCTGCAAATCTGACCTTCCCCTTGTCTCCATCATCTTGAATGACCCATTTAAGCTGGGCCAAAGCTCTGCCATTGAAAACCAGGCATTTTTCATGAAGGAAGGAATTGGCCTTCACCTCTCTAGAGAAGCCAGAGATCATAGTCTGGAAAGACCATTTCATGGCCTCTGAGCTGACAAGATTCTCAATCTTGACTTGTCTCAAGAGTCTGAGATTTATGGAAAGAAAACACTGAGCAATATAAAAGGTAGGAGACTGGATTACCCATCAAAAGTGGGTGACCTTCAGAGTTATTGGGTCCTATCTGTCTCCTGAAACTCCTGAGATGGATGGAGATGCTCAGGAAACTCAGGAAGGAGTTCAGGGCTAGGTTAGAGAACAGAAACTCACATTTCTCCTCGCTTGAGTCTTGTCTAGAGAGTGGTGCATCCTGACTCTTGGGGGCCTGGAGCATCTCTGTGGTGAAAGGAGTCCCAGGTTTCTCGGTGATGTGGCTCACAGTGATGTCCTATGGCACAGTATGGTTGGTGCTAATCTCAGGCTGAGGAGAAGCTCTATACTGTCTCCTGGACTCTACTCATCATGTGGCTCTCACTTAGAAGTGACTCTTAGGCCCAAAAGAACTGGGTTAAGTCTTACTAAATATTTTGCTAGAATCTATCACAGTACGTGCTCATCCCTGTAGCCTAAGTGTAATTACTGTAGAAAGACAGCTCTCATTTTTTCTAAGGTACACAGAAATCTAGGGCCAAAATTAAGTGAGACAAAGTATTCTATCCATAATATTAACCATATAATTAATAATTATCTTGAACTTCTAAATACAATTGGCATATGTTAGTTTGACATACTCATATTGTAAAATGAACGTGAAATTCTTCATTTTCTACAAAAATTAATTTAATTCAGAATCTGTCAAAACTATATCAAGTCTAAATAAGCACCTGAATTTTATAGAATTTTTCAATAAATAAATTTATGTTTCCATAAATTATGGAACAAATGACCATGTTCACCATTTTTAGATAACTGAGAATTGGGGCCTAAGTTTGTTCAACATAACTAAAAGACACTATCCCAGGAGATTTAAAAACAATCTCAAACCTGAAATCAAAGAAACATGATTGGAACACCATATGGTGGCCCTGTCCATGTGAAGAACTGATTTCAACCTTGAAATGCCCAGGTATTGCCACTCTCTAAGAACATCAGAGTTCAGAGATCTGATAGGTTTTGCATGAAGTAAGTGAGTTCCTGACCTCGACAGAGCTGAGACCTTCTTCAATCAATTTGTCCACAATATTTACTGCAAGAGAACACAAGGCAAAGGGAAGATGCCTTTGATTCCTTCATCACTAATTTGTGTCTTAGCAAATTCAGCTAACTAAACCATGGACACAGGGAAGAAAGGAGAAGAGGTGTTTGGTGACTCAATTCCAACCTTGACTCCAGTGGCTTGCTTGGTTGTCACAGTGTCTCTCTAAGACCTTGGGAGACAGGAGCTTCATGAAGTGATGTTCTGTTAGGATATAACCTCTTCACTTTTCATTCCAAGTATTCCAGACATTCCAGACATGGACATAAAAAAAATTAGAAAGTAACTCAGTGTCCTCTCATCACAGGAGAATTCAGGAGCCTCTTATTGGGAAAGCTCATCTTTAAAGGAAGGAAAAATTCCTATAACAAAAATCCTGATGTGGAATGAGTCTCACATTCCTGGAATCAAGTGGTCCCAAATAAAACAACAAATGGAAATACAAATATGACAGCATGGGGATGGGAGGGAACCATGTTGAATTGGCAGAGAGACCATGGCACTGAAGGCAGGTTCAGAGTTGGGACATTGCATGACAAAATGCTCTTATTAGTAGCAATGTCAATAATGGGACCTAATAAAATAGGATGATATCAAAATACTTAAGAACTGAAAGTACAGTGTCAGGTAAACCTTTGTCTAATCGCTTTCAGATCTTCTTTATCCCTGGTACCCCATATGTTCCTCTAAGGGCAGTGGGCTGAGTTCCATTGGTAGAGTAGTGGGTCTCCAGTCTGTATTCGGTGATTTTCAAGAACCACCCAGTACCTGTGATAAATTTCATTGGCTACATATAAAATTTGCTTTTCACACCTGTCTCATCTCTCTAGCTCCTATATACTGGAAATAAAATGTGTATAAAGCTCATTAGTGAGCCATTGAGATTGGGATGTGTTGGACCCCTCTGTGATACTGTTCCTGAACTGACTAACAGATTGGACACATAAAACAACTATTCCAGGGAACTTCATAGAGCAACTATTCCAGGATTCTCCTTGAGGAAAAGCTTAGGAGAAACTGCCCTAGTGATGAGGACAGACAGAAAAAAGCCATACCCCATGCTCTGTGGGGTTACTCTCAGGATTGACTTGGGTTGTCCCTCCTCCATCACAGAGAGATCCAGTTTGGGGAGGAAGTAGATCATTTTATTGTTCCCTGTGTTGATCTTGCAACATTAAGCTTATCTTCTCCCTGATGCTTCACCTCCCTGGCTATGCTCCTACTAGATCACTAGCCCTGCCACCCTGAATTTATCCCAGTTCTTCTTAACCTACATAAACATTGTGGGAATGGAGTAAATTGCTGCGGTCATTAACCTGGGACGCATTGTTTTCCAGTAATCAGATGGAGGAAACATAAACAGTCCTGGGATGATAGAAGGTGACCCCTGCTAGCTGAATGGGTTGGCACAGGGATGAGATCATTTATTCTTTCATTAATTTACTTACTGAGCAAGTTGAGTATCAAGTTTTATCTCCATAACTGGTATATTTCTATACTTCTATGGTTATTGAAGGGACAATATTGAGTAAAATTCTGTGTCTTCCTTTCACTCCCATTCTACATGCACGAGGAAAACTTATAACAAACACATGGAGGACAAGTAATATAGATGAAGGCATAGATTTAAGCAAGAGCGAACCTATTTGGAATTTCCAAGTGGGTCAAGCACAGAAGAAACTCAAGGCAAGATCCCTAAAGGAATCAGTTTTTGGGAGCTTTGAGGAGTTTACAGTCATTGAGACTGGAGATGATAGTGAAAGACAAGGTTAGTGACAAAAAGGAGAGGAGCTCAGAGTTAGAGTGATAGCACAGCCATAGGATTCTTGGATTGCATATGGCCAACCCATGTTTAATCTCAGAATCCCATGTAATCCCTTGAGTTTGGCCAGGAGTGATCCCTGAGTGTAGACTAGGAGTAAATCCTGGGTACTGCCGGGTGTGATCCCGAAAACAAAACAAAAAACTGTGAGAAATTCACGATGTAGGAATACTAAATGTGGGTATATTTTTTAGGTATTTCACAGAGTCCCTTTGAGCCATACTGTTGCAAGTCAACCCCTGAAGAGGTTGACTGATGGAGGGATGGAGGATGAGGTCTTTCCCCTCAGCTCGGAGCACGCATCTGCCACCCTGTCAGCCTACGGTTCTGAGGTGAAAAGGGTAAACAGCTCGCAGACAGAGGCTTGTGGAAATATTAGCTTTATTCGGTGGACAAGACTGAAGTCCAAAGACTCAGCATAAGTTCCAGCCAAAAGCCTCTCGCCTTCCACAGACCCTTGTTTTTATCCCCAGAATCAGGTACCACCCAATGGTGGAAGCAGAATCAGGTACTACCCTAGGGTGGGGCCAGAATGCCAGGTCACACCCTAGGGTAGGGCACAATTACGGATCAGGTTAGGGTCAGTAACATATTTACATACACATCACCATACAAGAGACATCCTAATTGCAGCATAAGGAGTAAGACTTCAGCATCTCTGTAGTTGGTCCAAATATATGGCTAGGTTGTTCCGATAAAAGGAATATAATCTCAATGTTACAAGACTCTATAAAAAATAGTACAAGTTTTTTTCTTTTTATCTCCAAAGGCCTTGACCTTGGTGTCCCACCAGCAACTTTTTGAGAAAAGGAATGGCATAACTGGTGTGGGTATTTCCTCCCCCAACTTTTTTTTTTTACAGTTTAAATTTTTTATTTAAGCACCATGATTACAAACATGATTATAGTTGGGTTATAGTCACAAACAGAACACCCCCTTCACCAGTGCAACATTTCCACCCCCAATGCCCCTCCCTCCCTCCTTCCCATCCCATGCCTGTTTTCGAGACAGGCATTTCCTATAGTCATTTTTTTTTTAAGTTCAGTAAGCTGTTTTTTTTCCCTTTCTTAAAGGATAAGTGTTAAAGGTGTGATGGTGGTAATTGCCGTTGTTTGCATAGGCCCAGCAAAATATAGGAAAAACGGGTGGAAAATCCTTGGCCTGATTACAAGAAGGCTTCACCCTAGAAGTTTATTGGCATAAGATCAACTCTGGTCTCAGGCATAACAGTCTGTCCAACCTGAGTCATTCTCCATGATCCCAGTGAAACTTTTTCGCACTTTAGCTGTTGTTGGTGTCAGGTTTCTGTATTAACATTCTGGATTCTTTGCATTTCCTTCATCAAAGTCAGGCTAATGTGGAGCATCCTATAGTTTCAGCACACCATTAGATGCAGAGAAACCTGCCCTGCAAGCAGGTTGTTGCTAAGTCATCTGGGTGTTGAGAGCACTCTTTGGAATCAGTCAATGCCAGAGCAGTGGTAGGGTCTTCCCTGGTAGAGGTTTGCGTCCTGGTAATATTTATAGTCTATTGTGGTTGTTTCCACAGATGGTATCCATTGTTCAGGGGTGTATGGGCAATGCCTGAGTCTTGAGCCAAGTCATTATGTCAATGTTCATGGTATAAGACCTAACTGCATTACCAAATTTGTGTTCCCATGTCTATTAGATAAGAACTTGTTTGCATATGTATTATTTTCCCATTTTAATGGACCTATGCAGAAGAGAAACAATGCCAGAAGTTATTGCTGGTGCATCTGGGGGCTGAGGGATCAAGTCCAACATTCCCTGTAACTTGATTCTATCATGAATTCTATACAGAGATACTCTTCTACCAGCATTGCTTATTGAACAGATATCAAAGGGGAAAAAGCAAACAAGCAAACAAGAAAACCAGGAGATACACGTGTCCCTTTTATGTTTTATAAGTAGTCGGGGGATGTGTTGTTTCCAGAACACCACTTTGGTTTGTGATTTTGCCATATGGTGTCTATAAACAACTCCCAGCACCCCATATCAGGAAATGTCTTTTACTGGGGGTGTCTTGAAACTGATTATGGTAGCAAGCACAGGTACCCAGTGAAGGGAGTGGGAGCATAGAACTACGTTGATAATAGATTGATAGGGACAGAGTTTTGGTTTCCCCTCAGACAGAGTCTATTTTTTCATTTTGGTGGCTGGCAGGTAGTTAGCTTGAGAGAGGATAATAAACCACTTCATCTCCTAGGAGCGAAGAGCTGAGAGTAAAATTGGTTACATGAGGGATAATAGACAGTGGGGGTAAGAGTAAAGGACTAGAAATGAGCCTGTAAGGTGGTGGGCCAGTGGGGGAAGGGAATAATACAACATAGACATTCTGTATGCTGTAAGCATAGATAAACACCTATGATATCCTATTTAATTATCTGTACTGTATAATGCAAAGTGGATTAAACTATATGAAATTCTATAAATCTATATAAATTTTACACATGAGGGCTTTTGCCCCCATGCTATTTGAGAATGGGTATTGAGAGAAGGCTATGGGGAGGGGGGCGGCGGCCAGAGGCCACATCTTCCCATAAACTTGGCTGAAAAGCCTACAGCATGGAGCCATGCATTTCCAATGTTGCCTGCTCCCCCAACTTTTTATTTATCCCACCTGAATGATCAGAACTGCCCACACCTTGAGTAGACTGATAAAATAGGCTGACTTGGGGGGGGAGAGAGGTATTAAGAAGAAGAGTTAGAGAAAGAAGTCAGAATTGGCAGAAGCAAGAATCAACAGTGAGATTCAACAGAGATTCGGCATCAAATTCAGTATTAACAATTCAGTATCAGATTCAGCATCAGCAATTGAGCATTATCAAAGCAGCAGCAGTAACTTCACCAAAGGGAGTTAGTCAGCTAGGAAGCCTGGAAAAAGCAGCTAATAGGAAGACAGAGGCGGAGAGAGCCCGAAGGAGTAGAGAGGTAGCTGCTAGGAAAAGGCTTAGTATAGAGGCCAGAAGGAGATGTACATGGTGGTAGGGACCATGAACTAAAGCTGGATGACTCCTGGAAGTTCATCTGTTTGCTTTGTGAATCTTTCCACCCTCATCCTGGAACCTTCAGACCTGCCAGGCTGCGGGGTCCTGAAGCCCCCCAGGGGGGACCCGGCCAGCAGGAATTAGCTGGGAAGGCTTCTCAGACAACCGCACTCCTATTTTGCTGAGTCGAAGAGCAACCACACCTGTAAAAAATCTGAGAGAGGTTAATAATAAAGACCCAAGGCAGCGTCTCACTGTTCAAGGGTACCTTTATTGGGCTACAGCTCCTTCTTATATAATGAAGGAGAAGGGGGCAGTACAAAGGTGATGTCAGTCATACTTTTGGCGCGAAGGCCCATATAAGGCAAGGATATATTTCAGGCTTTAAGGAACAAAGAAAGTGAAGCATTCTCTAAATAAGGAAGTGGGCAGTGGGCTAGGGGGGCTGGATGACCTTCAAGCTATGATGAACGTGCTGTTTCCATGGAAATTTCTAGTGTCCTTCTAGCTGCATTCCTAATTGCTTGACCATCAGGAGCTGGTGCAAGATGTGCTTGCCTCAGTGATCTTGAACAGACAATGTAGCATACATTTATTGATAATAGCCTAGTTCACTCCGAAATGTGGTCTTAAGGAGTGAGGCCTAGTTTCTGATAACGGTACCGGACAGTGTTGCTCTCCTCCGGGCTAGAGTTAATTATATCCTGCAGCTGCACATTCCTTTCTCTTTGGCCCAAGAACTTACAGCAAGACTGCATGTAGCCTTTAGGTGAAAGGCTGGATCATGGCAGAAAGAACAGCAAAATGGCCTCAAACAAGTCACAGTCCCCAACATCTCCCCCTTTCTCTTCTAATAAAAGAAGGAAAGTCGTGAACGGGTGGAAGAACCGTGTCTTAGGCTACAAGGTTTGACCAGGTCGGACACGGCCAAAGCCGCATTTAAAAGATGGCTACAGGCGCTGTGGGTGTGCACAGAGATTTGAATTATGCGTTGTAGCCTTTTAGGGCCGTGTCCTAACTAGGACCTTGCTAATCCCGTCGTAGGTGTCTCCACAGCCGAGAGCACAAGTACCGGAGCGAGCTCCGTTTGTTAGCTATGCGCTCTATCTCCTGAAAACTTAGTGGCTGGAAAGGCGGCTTGGTGACTAAAGCCAAGTTTTCACAGGAGTCACGCGGGGTTAGACGCTGGTAGTTAACCTGAATAGAGGTTTTTGCCTGTTCATCTACCTGGTTCTTAATAAAGGCAGTGATCTTGCGGAAAATCCATGGGCCAAGAGAAAAGAGCAGCATGAGGCTAATAAGAGGGCCCACAACGGTGGACAAGATTGTGTGGAACCAAGGAGAAGAGAAAAACCAATCCTGGTACCAACCTTGTTCTTCATCGAAATGTTTTTGAAAATCTTTTATACCATCACCAATATGTTGAACGCTGTCTCTAACTAATCCAGTTTTGTCTTTAAAAATACAACATTGTTCCTTAAGGGCTACACAGACTCCCCCCTCTTTCATAAGGGCAAAATCTAAAGCACGACGATTTTGGAGAACAACATCAGCAAGGGAACTAACAGTATCTGTGAGCAATTGCAGACTAGTTTTGATTTCATTAATGTCTTGTTCTACTGCTTGAGTAAGAGTACGGAAATTGGATTGAGAGGATACAAGAGAGTAGATACCAGTGCTAGCGCCAGTAGCAGCGCCAACAGCAAGGAGAACTGCAAGTGTAACGGAGGTGAAGGGCTCACGACGGTGTTTAGTGAGGGATTGAGAAGAATGTGGATAAGGTGAAGTGCCTGTAGAGGGAAAAGTATATTCTGAATGAATGGTGATTTTTGGAATGAGAATAACGAGAATACAGTAATCGTGTGAAAGGAGGAAAGAAGAACGAATGATGAAAGGAGTAAGGCCAGAAGCACAGGCAAAATAAGTACCATTGGGGGCTAACAGATAAATTTTGAAGAGGAAGAATTGGAGAGGTCAATAGTGTTGTTGCACACATTAAGTAGTTGGCTGGGGAGCAGGGAGTTGTTAGGCTTGAGGCAGAGGCTAGAGCTTACGACTTGTCCGACTGTAATGCCATGTTGAGGTTGTGTGTTTCAACGGAGGTCGGAGGGGTCGGAGGTAGCGGAAAGGTTGCCAAACACTGCAACACCTTTATAGAAAGGAGGTTGAGGAGAAAAACAAAGCTAACATCGTTCATAGGCAGGATCTTGAATGTAAAGTTTGAGTCTTCATTGTACAGCTTGAGTCCAGTGATGCTGACGTCCAGCAGCAGTAAAATTGATGAGGATGGGGTTACACCAACCACGGGTAGCAGAGGATGCATCACAGTTCAGAAAAGGAGGAGTCGGGGGGCGTGAAACGGTGATGAAGTCCCAGGAGGAAGAGGGTTTTCAATAAGCAGTTCCGGTGGTTTCACAGCCCTAGGAGGCGCAAAAAGTGTTGGTTATGAGCGCCACACTTATAGTCGCTGGAACGGGGCCGGTGGTGACCAGGGCAGACGTAGAAGGTGGTGAAGGGGTGGCGTAGTACATCACGGCGAATAACAGAGTTGCAGCCACCGCTAGCAGGGGAGTAATAGTTATCGGGGTTAACAGCACGAGGTTGAGGCAGGCGGAAATTGGAGGTGCCCTAGTATAGGCTTGCACCCATGGCTAGGGCACAAAGGTCGACTTGCAAGACCGGCCAAGGGATGGAGGTAGAGAGGATGGAGGTTGTTGGTGGCATCGGTGGGCATTCAAGGCAGCTAGGCAGAGTGTCTAATTCAGCATTGTCAAAGGTGGAGTCAGTTAGAAACAGGTTTGCAGGAATGGCGTCTAGCAGGAGGTTTATAAGAAAACAGCTTGGCAGGAGGCAAAATGGTTACTTCATATAAAAATTAAGAATTTACTTAGTTTTTTGGCTTGGGTATACAGGCAGAAAACATTAGCAATTTACATTACACTAGTTATTTTTGAATACCACGGGAATGTTATTTGACCTCTGTTAGACTTTGGCATAAAAGAAAATTTATAATTAACAATTGCTAATTAAAAAAAATTTTTTAAACTGAATATAAAGGATTTTTCTTAAACTTTTAGTTATTATGTTAAAGCTGGATGCTATTTTTTAGCCATAAATACATATTCTATAGGCTTGAACTTACACATAGCAGGAAAGCTAGGTGACTGCAAAGTCCAGAAATTCTCCAGGGAAAAGTTATTTCCGATGGCCATTGAGAAATCTGGGGTTTGCTATTCTCCACACTCTCCGCCATGTTTTTAGAAGGACAAAGCTAGCTTAATACATAATTTTTAACACATGATTTTTAGTTGTAAGATGCTAGTCTGTGAACTGACCAGACTGAACCAGGTTGAAAAAATTAATTGAAATTTAAAAAATGGATAAGGCTTTAAAAATTGTATTATTATAAAATGTAGAGATAACAAATAAACAGACAAAACAAAACAACACTAAACACAACATTTTACACTTGTGGCTATTTTTGTTTATCACAACAGACACATAAACAGACAAAAGGATTGATTTAAGACTTATTTATAAAAAATTGACAAGCGCTTTTAAATATTTAGCTAACATGTTTGTGAGAAGAAGAGAAAAAAAATTTTGTAGAAAAACTTTTTTAGTGTTGAGAAGTACTTAATGTAGATGGAGTGGAACTTTGCTGAAAATAAATTTTAAGGTTTAGATTTAACACAAAACATTTTTAAAATAACTTTAATTTGAAGTTTAAAACATTAAGTAAAATGGTTAATGAGCACTGTAGAAGGAGTCTTTACTTGGAAGTATGAAATGATTTGCTGTAAATGAATAGGTTTTTTTTAAATTGGTTTTGCAGTAGAACAGTAAGACAGCTGCAATAAAGTGTTAAAATTTTTATGATTAAACACAATAGCATGAACTATGATTATTAAAGGTATAAAAACTGATTTTTTAAAAAACAAACAACTGTTTTTACTATGAAGACTTTAAGTGAATAATTTGTAAAAAATATTATATACCAAATTAACTAAATGCTTAGATTATTATAAAATATAGTTAAAGACATCTGATGCATTTACACACCTAGAACTTAAGACTAAAATTATATTTAATACTAGTTAATTTGCTTATAAAGTTTAGTTACTTTTATATTTACTTATAAAATTATATATAATATATTTTTCATTTATATTATTTTTTCACTGCGACACAAATATACAGATTTGTATAATGTGCTGATATTTTGAATGCACTTAAAATAATAGTTTTTTCAATGCAGAAATAAAGAACAACCATTGCTGTAGCACAAAGTTAAAACTAAGGGTACTATAAAGCACACCTAGGTGTTTACTGTGCATTAAATTAACTATATTGTTTAAAAAGGCTAACCACATTATTTTTCACATAATTTTGTAAATACTTTAAAAATTAAAATAAAACTTTTAATAGAAATATAAGACTTAAATTTAACACTTTTGTGTTTGTTTGGATTTTAAAACACAAAGAAGTTTTTCTTTTACTAACATTTTGTTATTTGTAAAGTGACAGAATTATGACCTTGCTCTAAAATTTTTTGAGAGGCATGAAAAAAAAAAAGTTTATTGCCCTTATCTTCCTGTTGCTTTTTAATGTTTTAATAATTACTTTACACCACTTAATGCACTAAACTTAATAACACATATTTGACGAAGTGTAGGGCTGACAAGGTGAAGCAGAGTTTTTCACTGATAACTCGGGGAGGGGCCAGCACAGTTAACAGCAGGAAGGCTAGAGGCAAATTATTTACAGTCAGCAGGGTGTAATGATATAGAGAAGAAAAAAAAAGCAATCTTTTAAGATTAATTACTAATTTATTGGAATTAGAGGGAATGGCAACCGAAGAGGGGAGTCTGGGTTGCAAAAGCACCATGGGGATCATGGTTTTATTAATTGATTTGAGAATATGCAAGAGATGCTACTTTTTAGATTTCTTTTGAATAACAAAGATTGGGTATTTCAAGGTGAAATGGAAGGCTTAAAGTGGGAGTGGCAGGGCCTGAGCTGGCTGTTTCCCAAGGCTGGCAGGAAAGAGGCTGAAGGAGGCTGAGGGCTGGTTTGAGCAAAATTGTCCTGAGTAAAAGGTACATTAGGCTCAGAAGTTTTAACAGCAAAGTGTAGATATCGCAAGGTTTTATGGCTTAGCAGATGATACTTTGTAATTATCCTACTTACTGTGCCCTTAGAATTTTTTGTAGGCACTGCAGCAGTTTCTGTTTTATGGCACTCAGCCTGACTTTTATTAGTTTGTTTCTTTGAATTCTCAAGAGGGGGGGCTTGGCCGTGGAATTCAGTGGGCAAAGGACAGACAGCTATAGATTTAGGAGGGCGGGGGAAAGCCTGAAGTGCAGAAACTTGTGAATTAAGAGAAGCAGCCTGTTTTTGAAGGCTTAAGATTTGTTTAAGATTTTTAATGTGGCCAAGTAGCTTCATATCTATAGCTTTAAGAGGGGGAGCGGTGAGAGGAGGGAATCTGCCATGGTTAGGGACTGAGCGTCTTGGGCATTTAGAATTTTTCCCCTGGGGTGCGGGGGATCAGTGGGAGGCGTTTGAGAAGGTAGCTGCGGAGGCTGCTGAGCAGGCGGGGAGGGGGGGTGGGAAGACTTTCTCCATTAGGGAGAAAGACAGGAAAGGTAGCACTGGTTTTTGAGCTAAGAGCAATATCAAGTTTGTTAGAGAGGTGAGAGACCATGGATGTAATTGTGGTGAGTTGGGAGCTTAAGTCAGAAAAAGGGGGGGGGGAGAAAGCAGCAACAGTTTGTTGCCGGTGTGGGGGAGCTGCTGGAATGCCGGCTCTGGGGAGCGACTTCCAGGCACAGAGGGCAGCAAGAGCCATGTTGGCAAGCTGGGACCTGGAAAGTGTGCTGTACCTTTAAGGTATGAAAAGAGGCGAGGCCAGCTATAAGAGCTTAGAGATCAGGATTCCTGCCTATCTGCAAGGGCTTTGCAGCGGAAAAAAAAAAAAAAGTTAACTTCCCAAGAGACAAAGAGTTCAGCTTTTAGATTCTAAGCAGGAGAGCGTGTAAGGGGCTTGGGGGCCATAGGAGGTTACGGCTTGAAACGGCTCTTTGAGGCTTTTCCAATTAAAGGCTTTGTATTGTTGCAATTGCTGGCTAAGGAGGGGAGGGTGGTGAAACAGGGACGGAGCTGAAGCTAGGGAAGTGAAGGGCTGTTTAGGATTTTGCACAGAGGGTGCAGCGGCAGAAGTAAAGATGAAGGGTTAGAAGAGGAAGGAAACTGAGAGACAGAGTCAGAGCGAGAGGGAGCCCAGGAACACTAGATTTCTGGTAAACATCATGAACAAACATTAAAAAATTACAAATATCTTTTTTGGTAACCTCTATATGTCTGGCTTTCAACTCAGACTGTATATATTTAATGAATTTAAGTTCAATACTCAACGAAACACCCATGGAAGTGAAGCCAACGGGCGAAGCCCCAAGAGCCAATCAGGGGCGGTGATCAGAACGACTGAAAAAACTGCAGTTTAAATTTTTGATTAAGGCTAACTCGTTTCAACGCTTACCCGGATGGGGTATTCCTGCGATTTATGAAACAGCTCCGGACTCGCCGACCCGTAGTCGTTCGGGGTGTGGCGGTGGTCTTCGAGCCCAGCGTTGGGCGCCAAAATGCGGGGTCCTGAAGCCCCCCCAGGGGAGACCCGGCCAGCAGGAATTAGCTGGGAAGGCTTCTCAGACAACCGCACTCCTATTTTGCTGAGTCGAAAAGCAACCACACCTGTAAAAAATCTGAGAGAGGTTAATAATAAAGACCCAAGGCAGCGTCTCACTGTTCAAGGGTACCTTTATTGAGCTACAGCTCCTTCTTATATAATGAAAAAGAAGGGGGCAGTACAAAAGTAATGTCAGTCATACTTTTGGCGCGAAGGCCCATATAAGGCAAGGATATATTTCAGGCTTTAAGAAACAAAAAAAGTGAAGCATTCTCTAAATAAGGAAGTGGGCAGTGGGCTAGGGAGGCTAGATGACCTTCAAGCTATGATGAACGTGCTGTTTCCATAAAAATTTCTACTGTCCTTCTAGCTGCATTCCTAATTGCTTGACCATCAGGAGCTGGTGCAAGATGTGCTTGCCTCAGTGATCTTGAACAGACAATGTAGCATACATTTATTGATAATAGCCTAGTTCACTCCGAAATGTGGTCTTAAGGAGTAAGGCCTAGTTTCTGATAACAGTACCAGACAGTGTTGCTCTCCTCCGGGCTAGAGTTAATTATATCCTGCAGCTGCACATTCCTTTCTCTTTGGCCCAAGAACTTACAGCAAAACTGCATGTAGCCTTTAGGTGAAAGGCTAGATCATGGCAGAAAGAACAGCAAAATGGCCTCAAACAAGTCACAGTCCCCAACACCAGGCCATAGGGGCTTCAGGAGCCAGGCTGAGTCGAGAAAGGTCATACCATCAGTAAAGAAGCATCAACAAAGAAGCATCAGGCAATGGGAGTTAGTCAACAATAAAGTCTGAAAAAGCAGCTGAAAGGGAGAATTCTTAATTTTCCTTTAGATCCTTCCATTTTTTTGTGTTTAGAAGAGTAGAAAAATCTTAGTCACTCTAAGTGTAGAAAAGAATACTCCCTTCCCAAGGGCAATGGGGAGTGTTTGCACCTTCTCTGAGAGCCAGGAGTAGAGAAGTAACTGCTAGGAAAAGGCTTAGCATAGAAGCCATGTGAAGAAATCGATATGTTAGGTTAGGACCGTGAAATAAAGCTGGCTGACTCCTGAAACTTTATCTGATTGCTTTGGGAATATCTCCACCCTCATCCTGCAACCTTCAGACTTGCCAGGCCATAGGACTGCAGGAGGTGGCTCGAGCCCAGAAGGGCCTCACCATCCCCACACTAACTCTAGGAGTCTTTGATTTCTATTAAAACAACAAACTGGTATTTATGTAAGGTGATGAAATTTGATATTGTCCAGAATCTCACTTTTCTGTGATGTTAATTGAAAGTGCATTAGGAGGGAAAGAAAACTCTCCTTCATCTGCTCCCTGAGGACCTCTCTCCTGTCCAGCCAATTACCACAGAGAAGGTGCAAACACTCCCCATTGCCCTTGGGAAGGGAGTATTCTTTTCTACACTTAGAGTGACTAAGATTTTTCTACTCTTCTAAACACAAAAAATGGAAGGACCTAAAGGAAAATTAAGAATTCTCAACTGTTACCACTTCATCTAAAGGTGTTTTCTAATGATCCCACAGCAAAACTTTTGTGTTCCCAACATTAGAAATTTCTACTTCAAATTTCTGTCAAGGCTTACACAATTTTTTCAATTCTAGACCTGAGAGGAGGATTCAAGGAGAGAAGAAGTTGGTCCTTCTCTCCTTTGACTCTTTAGATCATCTGAGTCCCTTGATTTCAGCAACACTTGTTCTGTCACAGCTTCATCTTGTCTATGAGAATGGTACACTCTCTACTGAGTAGAAGACCAAGAAGGAAATTTTTGCATGCTTTTGGACTATATCTGGCAATGTTAAGGACTTACTCCTAGATCTGAACTCAGGGATCAGTATTGGTGGGCTTGGGGACCATATGAGATGCAAAGGCTAGAAGTCATGTCTACCTCATATAAGACAATTATCCAATGTAATTTTTTTTTGTTTTGTTTTTGGGCCACACCCGTTTGACGCTCAGGGGTTACTCCTGGCTATGCGCTCAGAAATCGCCCCTGGCTTGGGGGGACCATATGGGACACCGGGGGATCGAACCGCGGTCCTTCCTTGGCTAGCGCTTGCAAGGCAGACACCTTACCTCCAGCGCCACCTGCCCGGCCCCTATCCAATGTAATTTTAATTCTGGCTTCTAGTTTGGTCATTTTGCTCAAGTTGGAAAATGTGGTGTTGACTTGAGAACAGAGGAGACATTCAAGAGAGATGACAATGGAAACAATATCAGTCTTTGCCTGAGCAGTGGACTCTTTGCTTTTTGGTTATTTCTTTTGTTTTCTTGGAGATACTTATGGATTCTGCATGATTAAAACATTATATATGGTAAATTAATCCAACACTCTGTTGCTGGCAAAAAAAAAAAATACCCACATTTGAATGGTCAGAACTGACACAGACTTAAAGCCAGAGAGACAGAAAACAATCCTTCAAGCAAACAAATCTCTAAGGAAGGCTTGGCTGGCCATACTAATATTAGATGACATAGACTTCAGGTTCAAAATTGATAATAAACATGGGGTATATAAATAAAGAAGAATTAAAATTCCTAAACATATGCGCCCTGTGAGGGACTAGAGAAATACTTAATTGTATTGTCAAACGTCATAAAAAAAAAAAACACAATAGTAATTAGAGATTTAGTACTGTCAGTTGATGCCTGTGTCAGTTTCCTACTATTACTGTTCAGAACATACATGCATTTTCATTAATTAGTCACTTATATTTTCTTGCTCCATGAGTGAGAGTTAGAAAATTATTGTATGTGGTAATAAAAAATACAAATGTCATAGGATTGTCTATTAATAGTGATGCCCATGTGGGTTCCCAGGTGACCTGTGTGAAATGGGGAGGAGAAAGGGATCCAACTCCAGAAGGGAATTTGTGGATCTCTCTCCCTCTCTCTCTCTCTCTCTCTCTCTCTCTCTCTCTCTCTCTCTCTCTCTCTCTCTCTCTCTCTCTCCCTCCTCCTCCTCCTCCTCCTCCCTCCCTCCCCTCTCCTGATCAGCCATCAAACACCCAGGGAATTGCAGGGGCCCCCAGGACTGATGTGAGTAGCTATGAGCCCTGCTCTCTCAGGAAGGGCAAGTCAGATCTCGGTCTTCAACAACTTCTCAATTGCTCACCTTTCCTATTCACAGGAATTTCAGGGGAAGATGAGCAGTGAAGCAAAATAAGTTTGATCTGGAAGTTCTAAGGTGGGGAGAGAGGGAGAGGAAGAGAAAGACAGGGGAGAGGGAGATGTAGGTGGCATGTGGTTGGGCTGGTAACTTACATGCTCATGCTTTTTTTGTCCCAATGTGGCTTCTAGTGTTTCTCCCACCCTGCTCCACATGGGCTATACCTATGTCAAGAGCTGGGTTGGATCTTCCTGAATGTTTTCTAGAGGCAATCAGAGTAGAGTACTCATCTCTGCATCCTACTCCTGATAAGACCTCTTAATCACTTAGAAATCAAGGGCCAAAATTTACATGAAATACTGGAGCCATAAATAAATTCATTAATCATTCTTATAATTTATATTGTGAAATTCACACTCCAACTTTCATATTTGCTTGTATAACTTTGCCTATTTAAATTTAGAGAGGGCCTGGAGAGATAACATGAAGGTAAAGCATTTGCCTTGCATGCAGAAGGCCGGTGGTTCAAAACCCAGCATCCCATATGGTCCCCTTAGTCTGACAGGAGCGATTTCTGAGCATAGAGCCAGGAGTAACCCCTGAGTGATGCCGGGTGTGATCCAAAAACCAAAAATAAATAAATAAATAAATTTAGAGAACTATAAAATGTGACATCACCATAGACTATATAGGCTCTTGATTTTCCATATTAAAATAACTAATTTAGGGGTCGGAGTGGTGGCGCAGCTGTAGGGCATTTGCCTTACACATGGCTGACCTAGGACAGACCATGGTTTGATCCCCACCTTCCCATATGGTCCCCCAATCTAGGAGCAATTTCTGAGCACATAGCCAGGAGTAACCCTTGACTGTCACCAAGTGTGGCCCAAAAACCAAAAACAATAATAATAATAATAATAATAAAATTAAAATAATAAAATAAAATAAAAATAAAAAATAAAGTAATTTAATAATTTGTAGTATACAAAATATCTTAACTCCTAATGAGTACCTGGAAATAATTTTAATTAAAGTTACTTAATTTAATTAAAAACATTGAATTACATTTTATAAAATTACATTAGTTTTAATGAAAAAGAAAAAATTTTTTGGTTTTTTGGCCACACAGTGATGCTCAGGGATTATTCCTGGCTATGTGCTCAGAAATCACTCCTGGCTTGGGGGACCATATGGGAGGCCAGGGGATTGAATCACGGTCTGTCCTAGGCTAGTGCATGCAAGGCAGATGCCTTACCGCTGAACTACCTCTCCAGCCCTGAAAAGAAAATTTAATTTAAGTGTTCACTTAAGGAGAAGCATTACCTGGCAGGGGAGATACCATGATCAAGAAGGTGGCTTTCCCAGGGTAAGGCTCACCCATTGCACTCCGGGTGTGCTGACCCCTGAGATTTCCCCAAATGTGGGAAACTCGACTGCATAATTTGTGGTAGTGGGGGACTGCACTGGGGCTCTCCCCTGAAAGAAAATAAAAGGAGAAACATATCATATGCTTTCTATAACTTTTGAAACAAGTGACACCATTTGTATATAGTGTTGTGGACATAAATAAGCATGCTCAGCATTGGAGTCCACTCATGACTGAGGCCAAGCATTTAGGGATGGCTGCCACTGAGAATGCTCAAGACCTAAAGGCAAGAACCTTAGAATAGCCCTCCTGAAATTTTGTGGGCTCCGAAAGTTTTATGGATTCAACTGTCCCCAAGATAACCATTAGGCTGTGCTTTGAGCACGTATTTGTATCAGGCCTCCAGGTACAAGCATCAGTATCTGCTGTTTGTCCTCCTACAGCAGGAAAACATCTGTTTTTTCCTATGCTCCACTCTTCTATAGCCATCATTTTTTAAGTTCCCTCTCATTTCATTTATTAACTCCCCGGTTTGAGTAACTATGACAGCCCTAGCTACATGGAACTGGTCATGCAGATCATGCCAAGTAGATTAATATGCAGAAGCCTCCCTAATACAATTGCTACTGTTCATCAGTCAGTAGTCTAGGCTGCTAATTTTCAGTCAGAAATCTGTTTCATTCTTTTGGCTCTGTGCATCAAGTACCCCATACTGCTGGCTAGAACACTCAGTAAACCTAAAAGCAAACAGTGGGCAGAAAAACCTTGTTCCATTCCACTTTTTTTTAGTTTGTCTAAAAAACTTAAATTCATAAAATCAAATAGAAACTGAAAATCTTGTCTACAGATTTTTATAAAAGACATCCTGACTGAGGCCTAAGCCATGGCGCAGCGGTAGGGTGTTTGCCTTGGATGCAACTGACCTAGGAAGGACAGCAGTTCAATCTCCCTGCATCCCATATGATCTCATATGAGAGGGGCAATTTATAAGCTCATAACCAGGAGTAACCCCTGAGTGTCATCAGATGTGGCCCAAACCCCCCCAAAATTTTTAAAAAATTAAAAAAAGACATCCTTACTAATCACAGGACATTGAAAATCATTCTCAATTCAAGATCTCAGAGAAATGGGATCAGAGCAACACCTGGTGATCTGCAACATGTGGAAGGAACTGAGATCTGCTTTGAAATGGGCCCCAGTTATTGTCTCTCCCAAGAGAACCAGAGCTCAGTGTCCTGGTGAATTTTGTAGTGAGGCAAGAGAGGTGATGACGTAAACAGAGGTGGAGGGATTCTTTGTTCAATTCATCCACAATATCTCCTGAAGCAGATGTGACAGCCAGGGAAAGGTGCCTTTTTACCCCCCCCCTTTTTTTTTTTACCATGTAGGGTCTTAGAAACTTCAACTGAGCTGAACCATGGACACGGTGAAGTGATGTGAAGGGATTATTGGTAGTACTACATATTTTGCCCTTCAAAGCAGTGCTTAGTTGACCTTGGAGCTTCACCAGCAATTGTCCCCAAAAAGGACTGGCACAACTGATACTTCTGTGAGGTGATGAAATTTGATGTCTAGGGGCCGGGCGGTGGCGCTAGAAGTAAGGTGCCTGCCTTGCCAGTGCTAGCCTTGGACGGACCGCGGTTCGATCCCCCGGTGTCCCATATGGTCCCCCAAGCCAGGAGCGACTTCTGAGCGCATAGCCAGGAGTAACCCCTGAGCATCACTGGGTGTGGCCCAAAAACCAAAAACCAAAAAAAAAAAAAAAAAAAAAAGAAATTTGATGTCTAGAATCTAGCTTTGATTTGATGTAAATTTAAAATGCATTAGGAAGACAAGAAATCTTGTCAACAGCACTTCTCTCCAGTACAGTGAATTACCTCAAAGAAGATGCAAACACTTCTCATTGCCTCTTGGGAAGGGAGAATAGGCACCCTTAACTGCACTTAGAGTGATTAGGAGTTTCTGCTCTTCAACATTGCAAATGAAGGTGCTAATGTGAAAGAGAAAATTCTGCACAATTAGCACTTCATCTAAGCATGTTGTCAAAAACTTCACAGCAGAACTTGGGGCTCCCAACATTTGAGGATGCTAATTCCCAATTGCTGTCAAGGCTTAAACACTATTTTCAATTCTAGACCAGAGAGAACTCAAGGAGAGAAGAATCTCTCTGTCTCTGTCTCTGTCTCTCTGTCTCTGTCTTTGTCTCTGTCTCTGTCTCTCTCTGTCTGTCTCTGTCTCTCTGTCTCTCTGTCTCTCTCTCTGTCTCTCTGTCTCTCTCTGTCTCTCTGTCTCTCTGTCTCTCTGTCTCTCTCTCTCTCTCTCTGTCTCTCTCTCTCTCTCTGTCATCTAAATCTTCTCCTTTAAATTAGGACACTTTTGCTGACACATCTGCCAACCCTTCTTCTCCCTCTTCATGAAGATGATGCTCTAGGCAATGAGCCACCAGCCAAGTAGGTCATTTGCTCTGGTTGGGAATTGTGCATGCTGGGTGGGGGAAAGGCTGAGACATTAAAGGGGGATAGATCATATAAGCAAGAGAATCTTTGCTTAAGCTGTTGGCTTGTTGCTCTCTTAGTATTTCTACTTGGAGACAATCACAGATTCTGCATTATAGAAGTACTAAAGGCTACAAATTAATGAAATTAAAGAAAGAAAATAAAAGAATGTTGTATTTTGATACCACCCATCATGTAGTATCTATAAGTACGAATAAGAGTTTATGTGAAAATAGAATTTATTCTTCTGAAAAGTAATTTTCATTTTCATTGAGGTGTCATAATTTACAATAGTATTTATTTTTGTACTTCAAGAATAGAATGTTATTGGGCCAGAGAGATAGCATGGAGTTAAGGCCTTTGCCTTGCGTCAAGAAGGATGGTGGTTCAAATCACGGCATCCCATATGATCCCCTGTGCCTGCCAGGTGCAATTTCTCAGTGTAGAGCCAGGGGTGAGCCCTGAGCACTGCCAGGTGTGACCCAAAAACCAAAAAAAAAAAAAAAAAAAGAATAAAGTGTTACTCCTGTAGTTATTCCCATGACAGTATACTTCAAGGGCAGAGAAATCCTGTATCTCTTAGGCCAAGGGAATTCCCTTTCCAATCGCCCAATATTTACTGTGCCTATGCAAGAAAAATAAAGTTTTATTATGTTTGTTTTTTTTTGGGGGGGGGGGGCTTTTGGCTTTTGGGTCATACCCGGCAGTGCTCAGGGGTTACTCCTGGCTCCATGCTCAGAAACTGCTCCTGGCAGGCACGGGGGACCATATGGGATGCCGGGATTCGAACTGATGACCTTCTGCATGAAAGGCAAACGCTTTACCTCCATGCTATCTCTCTGGCCCCTTATTATGCTTGTTGATCTTTTTCTTTTTTTTTTTTTTAGTGCTTTGTTTTTATTTCAGGACCATGGGTATTCTGTGGTTTTTGTCCATATTGCTGTGGTGCTTTTTAAGTTTTTTGTTTGATTTTTTTAATCTTTCTTTATTGTTGTTGTTATGTTTTTCTCCCTTTATTCCTTTCTTCTCTTAAATTGATAGTTATAGCCTCTAGAAGGACTCCTCCCATTTTTACTTGTTTGATTTTTTCCCCTTTCTATTTATTTTTCTTTCCTTCAAACAGAACCACATAACCTGAACTATCTTGTTCCTCCTCACAAACGAAGGGGGAAATAATGGAGGGTACCAAGACCAAGCAGCTGTATGAACATTAAGTAGAAATGAAAAAATGATCATACTTAAACACCAAATCCAAAGCCAATGGCAACAGAATCGATACCCACTCCACAACATGCTAGACACAGGGGGACCACTTATACAAGCAGCCCAGGGGGTAAAAGAAGGGGATATGGGATGCATGCTGCTAATAGGGGTGGAGGGAGGACAACATTGGTAGTGGAAATGCCCCTGATTCAATGTCACTATGTACCTAAATTATTATTGTGAAAGATTTGTAATCCACTTCGGTCAAAATTAAAAAAAAATAATAGAGTGTTACTGACTAAACCATCCAACAAGATGTCAATAAGCTACTACTATCTCCACTTGCTTCTTTTTTCTGTTTGGTATAATAGATAATAGATTTAATCTCTAATTTCTTAATTTAATTTACCATGCTCTACAAAGTTAATGATAGTTGAATTTTAGGCAAAAATGTCAACTCCAATCCCACCACCGATGTCAATTTCTATCACCAGTGCTTCCATCCTGTTGTCTCCCCTCTCCCTCGCCTGCCACCTGCAGGTACATTGCAAAAGCTTGGAAATTGCAGCTTAAATCTTATATGTTCTGTGTTACTGAGTCTGTGCTTCAGATGTAGAGCTCCATGCATATCATCAAGTTAACCAATGCTCCATTCCTGTTCACTCATTACTTCCCTTTTTTATCTTCTTCCTATCTTAATTTCTCCCCATCTCTGGAGTTTAGGATAAGTTAAGATAGTAAATACATTACCCTTTACTTCATTACATTTACTCATTTAGTTATTCTATATATCACAGATGAGTAGATCATTATTAGTTTGTTTTTCTTCTGACTTCTTTATTCAACTTGCCGTCTTTCAGTTCCAACAAAGTTGCAGCAAATTGCATGCTCTTATAGCTGACACAATTTTCCTTATTGCATTATGTGTGTGTCTAGATAGATCCACACTTTCTTTCATTTTTTACTTTATTTTACTTTTGTTCTTGTATTACACACAGCAGTGGTAAAGGGTTAGTCCTTACACTGGGCTCAGGGATCAATAATAATAGAGTGGATGATTAGGAAGTCATCTAATGTGCCAGGAATCAAAGTTGAGTCAGCCATGTGCAAAGCAAGTACCTTATCCACTTTACTGTCTCCTGGGCCCATAAATCACAATTTATTTCTTTAGGTGTTTTAATTATTTGACTTAAACTTAATTATTAAAGAGCCAGGATTTAAAAAGTTAATGATACTTGAGCTTTAGGCATATGATGTTCTGGCACAAATACTATTAAGACCATTGAAAATCCACTCATATATTCTTTCACATAAAGAGAAGGAAGCTGACATACTTACTTAATGCGGTGCAGCATGAGAAAACTTTGAGGTGGACTGGGGAGGAATGAAGTGCCATTTGTTTTTATGTTCTAAATTTTTTGTCTGCCGTAATAGTCACTATATTGCCAAATAACTGGAATACTAGTTGTCCATACCTTCTGGAACTTTCCATTTAAATCAAAATGTAGTTCGGGGGTAAGGTGTTTGCCTTTTATGCAAAAGGTCATTGATTCAAATTTCTGCATCCCATATGGTCCCCGGTGCCTGCCAGAAGTGATTTCTGAGCATGGAGCCAGGAGTAACCCCTGAGTACTACCGGATGTGACCCAAAAACCAAAAAAATAATGTAGTTTGGAAGAAGGATGTCAAAGAGGATGCCCTTCTTTCAGTCTCCCAGAGTAAATATGTGGAAGACCAAGGTCCCCACCATCATTTATCTCACTGAATTATATCAGTAAAACATTCATTGGGAAACAAACCATGTGATTATAACTTGTTCATCCCCTTTCTGAATGGCAAACACTCTTCTATTACAGGAGCAAGTATGATCCCAGATGAATTCAAGGACTCAGGAATGTTACAAAGGTGGTTTCTTGATCCTTTCTTTCTTTTCTTCATTATGTGGACTCTGTTGTGTTGAGCCTGCAGAGCTCTGAGCTGTGAGCAGGGAATTGATGGTGTAGAGAAGATGAGGGGACACTTTCTTTTTTTTTTTTTTATTTTGATCATAGTGGTTTACATAGTGTTGACAATAATATTTTAGGTACATATTTACATAAAATCAGGGGGGATTCCCATCACCAAATTGTCCTCCCTACACCTCCATTTCTGTCCTACCTCCCATTTCCTCTTCCCTCACCCCAGGTCGGCTAGAATATGTGGTCCCCTCTGTATCTAACCCACAACTTAGTAGTCTTGCACCTGTTTGGTCTTGATGCCTCCTTTAGTTCCCCCTCTAACTGGAGGCAGGACTAGCTAGTTCGAGTTGCGTGGTTTTGTTTGAAAAAGAGAAAAGTAATAAACTGGGGTAAGGGTCTAATACACCGAAACTGGGCGGAATCCTTCTAGAGGCTCTCATCATCGAATTGAGAGATGGAGAAAAAGAAGGTGAAACACTCCACCAGTACCAAAAGAAGTGTCAAATATCCAGTGAGGGCTCGAGTTATATCGATAAGCACCACAAAAAAAAAAACAGGCAAACAAACAAACAAAAAAAGCAAAACAAACAAAAACAAACAAACAAAAAAAACACGACATGGTCTTGAAATGAGAAACATGGCATAGCACATAACGAGGAGACACTTTCTGTGTGTGAAGTCTACCTCAGGAACACAGAGTCCTCGGCACAGTGTCAAACACCTTTCCCTTTCCTAAATGGAAGAAACATTTTCACTCCTTTCTCCTTGAGAGACCATATTGACCTCCAGCTCTACTCCTGGGAGAGAAACTAAGTGGATTCCTTTCACAACAGAACTGAAAGTTCTTCCCAGGAGGAATATTTTTCTAGCAACCATCCTCCACCCTGCTCTTTTGGATTCTTGGGCTGACTGACATGTGTGTTTGCATTCTCTATGTGATTCTGCTTGTATGTGCTCTTTAGTGGATGTCACTAGACAGCAATTTCAATGCTGATGTGCTCTGGGGTGTCTTGGTTATTAAAAATATTAATTAGTTCATCTAATTATGAAATAATAATTTTAGCTGAAGCACTTTTATATTTAGCCATTTGGGGGGATATAGAGTCCACATCTCAGAGTTTCATCCATGGTACAATTGATTTGGGTTCCATGTCACATATCTAAAACATACATCATTTGCAATAAATGTTCTTATTTATAACTTAAAAATAACAAGAAAGAACTAAGAAATTGGAGGAGGGAGATTTGGGACATTGGTGATGAGAACATTGCACTGGTGATGGGTGGTGTTCTTTACATGACTGAAACCCAAACACAATCATGTATGTAATCAAGGTGTTTAAATAAAATATATATATAAAAATTAACCTTTCCTAAGAATGTGGGTTATGATCTTTATTATTATTAACTTTTCTAAATTTAAGAAAAAAAAGAACTAAGAAATTTTATGAGTATGTGCCTCTATTTTCATTGTTTATAATGAATTACTAAGATTAATAATTTTATACAGAAATTAAAACAGTGATGTCTGGGGCTGGAGCAGTGGCGCAGCAGTAAGGTATTTGCCTTGCACACAGCTGACTTAAGACTGACTGTGGTTCGATCCCTCAGTGTCCCATATGGTCCCCAAGCAAGGGGCGATTTCTGAGCACATAGCCAGGAGTAAGCCTTGAGTGTCACCTGGTATGGTCCAAAAACCAAAAACAAACAAACAAAATGAAAAACAGTGTTGTCTCTCTAGTAAGCTGAAGTTATATTTTACTACTCATTTATATATACACACAATATTCTATGCTTACATTTGGTATTTCAAGTATAAGATAAAAAAATGACCAAAAGATGTTTCAAAGGCTTCATTCGAGTTTTTCTACATGTATTTAAATTTTGAGCAGTCGACTATAAACAGAAGATAACAGGGCTGGTTTGGTCTTGAGGAGCAGACTGGAAAGGAATCAAGTGAATGGAAATGTCTAGGTATTGGGATTCTTACCAAAGCAGCTTCACCAAATTCTTGCTGAAGGCAGGTGATGGTGACACTGTCTCACTGGAAAAACAATGGTAGTTAAAAATCCATGAACATATGTCATGTGGTCCTAACTTAGACTCCATGTGATTAGACAGTGACCATCCAACCTCAAACCCTAGATCTTACACATAGATCAGACACAGTTCTCTGTAATAGCTCCAGGAACCAAACTCCCTCTAGGACAGTCTTCATACTGCTCAAACACCAATATGTGCCAGTTTTGATATGACATTTTGACAATGAGGAAATGTCAACAACTAGGTCTAAGAGCAGGTTGTCTTACCTCACTACCTAACAATGAGATGAAATCAGAAGACACTTCATCCTTTGATCTGTGCAAAAGCCAAGATTGCTAACTACAGAAGACTAAGTGTGACAACCCTGACTGGGCAGAACTTTCCTGGGATAAAAAAGAACCTAGTCTAGGCTTTGGCCTACAACCTACACAACAACCAAGATCTCTAATCCCAGAGGTCTGGCTGAGACAACTGCCACTGAGCAGAAGAACTTCTGGAAACATAATGAAAGAATCTATCCTAGGCTTTGTACTAAGATCGGTGCAAAATCCAAGACTGATTAAAATTACAGTACTGGAACAGAACTTCTAGAAACGTAAAGAAAGACTTCACTTGGGGCTGGAGAGATAGAATGGAGGTAAGGCGTTTGCCTTTCATGCAGAAGGACAGCGGTTCGAACCCCACATCCTGCCTGCCAGGAGCGATTTCTGAGCACAAAATCGGGAGTAACCCCTGAGTGCTGCCAGGTGTGACCCAAAAACCAAAACCAAAACCAAAACAAAACAAAACAAAACAAAACAAAAGACTTCACTTAGCTTCTATCCTATGACCTGTGCAAATACCGAGATCTCTAGTTACAGAGGCCCAATTTTATCATCCACAATTGAACGGAAAGTTTCCAGACAGCACAAAAAGACCTAGGGAATAGAAAAAGAGCATGTATGGAGCCTATAGTTATTCCCATGACAGTACGCTTTAAGGGCAGAGAAACCCTTTATCTCAGGCCAAGGGAATTCCCTTTCTAATCTTCCCAATATTTACTGTGCCTATGCAAAAAGAATTAGAAAGCACTAATTAATATTTTTGTTATTGTTGTTGTTGTTATTGTTGGTTTTTTCTTTTTGTGTGTGTTTTGATTTTATTTCAGGACATTGCTATTGTTTGGTGGTTGTTTTTATTGCTGTGGTACTTTATGGGTTCTTCTGTTTGATTTTTTTGGTATGGTTTTTAGGTTTTTCCTCCTTTTCCCTTTCTTCTCCTAAATTGATTTTTATAGCCTCTAGAAGAACTCTTCCCATTTTTTGCTTGTTTGATTTTTACTCCCCTTTTTTCTCTTTCTTTTTTCTTCCTTCCAAACAGAACCACATAACTAGAAACATCTTGTTCTGCCTCAGGAATTGAGGGGGAAATAATGGAGGGTACCAAGACCAAACAGGTGTATGAACATTGAGTAGAAATAAAAAAATGATCAGACTTAAACACCAAATACAAAAAAAAAAAAACGACAACAGAATCGAAATTCAATCTACAACAAGCTAGTCAAAGAGGGGACCATTTATACTAGCATCCTGTGGGTCAAAGGAGGGGGATATAAGATGTATGCTGGGAACAGGGGTGGAGGGAGGACAACATTGGTGGTGGGAATGCTCCTGATTCAATGTCACTATGTACCGAAAATATTACTGTGAAAGATTTGTAATCTACTTTGGTCAAAATAAAAATTATTTAATTAAAAAATAATAAACTGGGAAGACTTTCTATAACTATGATTCTTTTTCTAATAAAGGAGAAAATATAAATTCAAAAAATCAATGAGCCATGAAGGGACTTAGATATTTGGTTGGGAGATTCTCTCTTCTTTTTTTTTTTTTTTTTTTTTTTTTTTTGGTTTTTGGGTCACACCCGGCGGTGCTCAGGGGTTACTCCTGGCTGTCTGCTCAGAAATAGCTCCTGGCAGGCACGGGGGACCATATGGGACACCGGGATTCGAACCAACCACCTTTGGTCCTGGATCGGCTGCTTGCAAGGCAAACGCCGCTGTGCTATCTCTCCGGGCCCGGAGATTCTCTCTTCTATCCTGCAGGATTCTCAGGTCCATTCTGCACTTTGAACTAAGTTCCCTGCACCAGAGAAAAACTGGCCTTAAGACAGACAAGACCAGAGATCAGCAGATGTGGTGATTGCAGGCAGCTTTTGGAATCCAAAGACTCATTATGAACTCAGGCTAGTGCACTGAGAAAAGAGTGTGGCTACTTTCCTTTGCTCCATGGCTGCACATTTTTTCTAAACAAGGAGCCCCCAACATAACACATAAAAACACCCTGATGTCTACAATGTAGAGATCATGATGGCAAGACAATGCAGAACCCCACCACACTTAACAAATAAAGATAGCAGTACTGAGGACTCAACTAATATTAGCCATCCTATAGAAAAGGACTTTAGAAGGAAATGTGAAAGATGTTCAAAGAACTCAAAGAAACCATGGAATGAAGGGAACAAACAGGCTATAAGACTCAAGAGGATATGGGTAGAAATGAGAAAGCTTAGAAGCAGAAAACAGAAAAGAAATCAATACAGTTAAAAAATGTAAAAGATTAAGGAAACAAAGAGCAATTCATATCATTTATTTATTTGGAGGGGGTCACACTCAATGCCTCCTCCTCACTCTGTGCTCATTTCTGGTGGAGTTCAAGGGACAATATGGGATGCCAAGGATTGAACCCAGGTCTGCATTGTGTGAATATATTCAGTCCTATACTATTACTTCAGCTCCCTGCAGCTTCTTGTTTACTGAAAATTTTATGCTCACAATTTTATCTATATTTTGGTCTTCGCCGGAACTTTTGTGTCAATAACTCTGCTACAGATAATGTATTTAAAGTCTCTCTTACAAAAGTGACAATAAATCACCTTTCCAAATTTTCATCTCAAATGGAGCCGTTTAATTAAATTTGTAAAGTTTTGGTATACTTATGGAGTTGACATGCAATTCTCTGCATACCCTGAATAATGAAATGAAAGCTTTTGAATGCTGGTTCTTTATAAATTGTATATTTTATGACAATATGGAGTTTGAGAGCTGAATGCTTCTCTCTGAAAAGTTTTATAGCACATATACATATCAGAGTATAAGTTTTCAAATAGTTACTAAAGATGATTATGAATCTTATGCCTCCAGTACTTTTAGTCCTTGTTTAATAATTAACCCTAGATCTGTGCACTTCTAAGAGAAAACAAGGGCTCTACTCTGTGGTTACATATACTGAGGATGCTCGGAAGAGCACTCTAATGATGTGTGTCTGGAAGGCATCCAGGATGACACACCCAACACTCATGTGTTTGAGCATCTCCTTTGATGGAGACCAACATAACCATGTTTATAAATACAGGAGGGTCCCGGGAACCTGAACAGAACCTGTCCCTCAGCTGTGGTCAGTGTCTGCCCACCGTGATCTCCAGGACTTCACTCTCAGCCACAATTTGGAGCAAACCCAGAAGTCCACTGGCCACCGATGATCCTGAGCACCCCACACACCAGGGCTCCCCAAGACTCTGGAGAGCACTCAGGTGAGAGCAGCATCTGTGATTCCTCTTTCTGATCTACCTCTGTTCCCTCCTTCCCAATGCTCTTAGTGTTTCTCTTCCTCTGTAGGAGAGAACTGTCTTCACTTGCTGTGCTTGTTCCATTATCAAGAGAATAGAATGGGCAGGTTTGGCTTGTTTAACGATAAGAGATGAGAAGTCCAGAACACCGAGGAAGAATTCCAAGAACTCTGAGGGTCTTGGTAGAATTTCAAGTGCCCAAATTCCCTAACACTTCGCTCATTGTAGAATTAAATATTAATTATAGAGTCCTGGATGTTCATGGATGGATGGTGAGGCCTTTCTCAGGTTGGCCCGGAACTTTGCAGCCCCTTCTAGCTAGCCAGTTTGATGGTTCAGGGTAATGGCAAAGAAATGACCCACAGGCAGTTGAAGATTCAGGAGTCATCAGCTTTATTTATGACAAGGCCCTAGTCACCACATGTGGCTTCTAAGCTAAAACGTCTCTGCATCTGTCCTCTCTCTCATTCCTCCATCCTGCCTCCCTCTGCTGAGGCATCTCCTGCTGAATCTTGCTCCATCCTTCTCACTCCTCTCCCAGACCCCTCTAATTAACCTTCATAGACCCCTCCAGAAGTGGGTGGGCCTGGCCATCAGGTAAAATTAGCATTAGGGCTGGGGGGTAACAACACCCCCTTCTGTGTTTGAGAAAAAAAAGTTATATTTTATTTTCCTGACTTCCGCTCTATAGCTCATCATCTTTTTTATTGGCTCTTAAATCTCTGAAACAAACACTGAACACTGCTTGTTCAGTTGTCAAGAGGGTATGATGGGCATGGTTTTTTTTTTTTTAATGGTAAGAGATAAGACGTTCCGGACACTGAGGAGGGACTCCAAGGGCTCTGAGGGAATTCATTTACTAGGAACTCAAGTGCCCAAATTTTCTAACACTTTGCTTCCACCTTCTTTGTTAGTTTTTAAATTTCTGAAATCAACCATGAACCACCTATTCACTGCAAAGATTTTTGCCACACACACACACACACACACACACACACACACAACCCTCCCACACACATACCAAACCCAACTTCAAGTTGTTTGTATTTGACTCCATAGAAATAAAAATATGGTTCTTGAGAGTGTACCCAAAAAAATATCCCACAACTCTTTCTCCTAAAGGCAACCTTAAATCCAGTTTCAGGGATGTTCACAGAATATACAAATTGAGGACACCATGTGGGTCAGACTTGTAGGAGTGATACGCATTGCCACTCAAATTCCTTCTTTCCTCCAGAACACTTGGTAGCATGAGCTGTGAGAAGCTGAGTGGGTCCATCTGAAATTCCCAAGTGGGCTCTGGAGCTGTCCCTGGGCCCAGCCTGTCACTTCTAGTTGTCCCTGTTATTAGCAACTTCTGGAAGTAAGGAAAAAAGCACACTTCTAACTGAACTTTCCTGATCTTGTCCTTGTCTTTTCAACCCAAGGCCAGCAAGTACTCATATTCTATACCAAGTTACTCTTCCTGATATTTGGTCAACCTGTTCTCACTTTATTTGTGAAGGTATTTCAGTACATTGGTATTTTATTTCATTTTAGTAGAATGCAATTAACTTTCAAAAGTTATATATACTTCAATTTATTTAACATTGTATATATTTAAATTCAAATGATTTTTTTGATTTTGGATTATACCCAATGATACTCAGGTCTTATTTCTGTGCTTTGGAATTACTTCTGATGGAGCAAGCATCTCGTATGTTCTGTGTCTACCTTCCTGTGTATGCCTACCACTACCACCCTGGACACTCATGTGGCATCTGGGGAAGCCTGTGTCCTGCAATTTTACCCAGTGGAGGGGAAAGTCAGTTCCTCCTGCTGACAGAGGCCTTCTGTGGAGAGGATGAGTGAGAAATAAAATTGTATTTAAGATGTAAGGGGTGATAAAATAAAAAATGAGAACTTTTTAGTTGATTTCTTATGAAATTATAGCTCCCAAAAGAGAAAAATCCATCCATGCTAATGAATAGGGAACATAGTAAAATATTTCTAATGCCCTTTTTCGGATTAATTCCCATTACCAAGTAAATATTAATAGTGTTTAGTTTTTTCTAGGATACACTTAGGACACTTAGTCACTCACCAGACATGTATTTTAATCAGGAATGGCCTGTGTTTATATCCATGTGATGGAATATCTTAAAATTGCTGTTGGGAGTGCACCAAAGTTATTCTGCATGTTGTACATGGAAATAACAAAAACCAAATATGCATATACATTAATGTTGTGTGTTTTGTATTGGACTCTTGAATATTAATTTTCACTAAATTTTGATTATTTGGTACTTTCTTTTATCTCCCACACACAGACCCCCAAGTGGAGGAAAATTTCCCAAGGGCAAAGCCATTGAGCAGACTCAAGGTCTCTTCCCAGAAACTCGCAAACTAAACTTTCAGCAGTTGTTTCCTGGATGGCTCAGGTGGGGACAGACCTACAAGCTTCTCAGGAGCAACATAGGCCTGACACTGAGGACGAGACTCCTGAGCCTGGTGGTTGGTGAGAGCCGGACTTGGGGAACCCTCCCATGGAATCACCCCCTGGTCCCTATTCATGGGTTTGTGAGGTCTGAAGCTGGGGTTTAGGACATTGACGAACCAGCCCTAACCTCAGGGGTCCTATCCATGCCAATGACTCTATTTCACAGGGGACCATAGCAACAGGACCCACAGATGGCCTCTGAGCCAAGAAATGACACTGTGGACATGACTCAACTCCTCTGGAACAACTGGTCAGTGTTAACAGAAGGAGGAAATGTCATCTCATTTAATAGAACAAATATTACACACACTTTACAAAGTTCTGACTATTCAATAAGTACCGTTATCAACAATGTCATTATGCTCATCTGCCTCTGTGGCCTGGTGGGGAATGGGATTGTCATCTGGCTGCTGGGTTTCTGCATGAAGAGAAATGCCTATGGTGTCTACATCCTCAACTTGGCCATTGCAGACTTTACTTATATCTTAGCTGGTGTTCTTCAGATTATAGCTTTGCTTACAAATTCTATCAATTATCTATTTAAGTTTGCAAACCTGCTCTCCCTATCTTCTTACTCAGTGGGACTGAGCCTGCTCATGGCCATCAACATTGAGCGCTGTCTCTCTGTGCTCTGGCCCATCTGGTACAAATGCCACCGCCCAGCACATCTCTCCACCGTCCTGTGTGTCCTCATTTGGGGTCTGTTTGTCAGTTTTTCGGTAGTGAAATTTGTGTGCGAGTACCTTGCAGTTAAAAATGTTTACATAATGAGGAGACTGTATGATACACTGTCCCTTCTTACTTTCCCGGTGCTCATCGTGTCCAGTGGGATTCTTCTACTTCGATTCCAGTCCTTCTCCAGGCGAAGACAGTCCACCAAGCTCTACATCACCATTCTGCTCAATGTCCTAGCCTTCCTGCTGCTCAATGTGCCGAGAGGGATCTATGTGACCTGCATATGGACAACATCCTATGATCTTAATATATGGTCCTTCCTGATCCTCCTCTGTGTTGTGAACAGCACAGTCAACCCATTCATCTACTTTTTTGTTGGACAGTATGGGAAAGAGCAGGGTTGGAAGTCACTCCGGGAAGTGCTCCAAAGTGCTCTGACAGATGACGAATCGGTGATTGACCAGAGAAGAGGAAACAGCATTCCTAGATAGAGCAGAACATCTCCTGAAAATTAGCAGGAGTTGCTCTGCTGAGTTTCCAAGTCTGACTGTGCAGGCCAGGCACCATTCCTGGGTAAATCCTCCGAATTTCCTTCATAGCATCTACAACGACTGTGTGACTCTCCAAGAGTAGATGTCGTAATGTGGAGAGACCACAACACTTTCCATGGAAATGACTCACTTCCTGTATGTCTACCAAACTCCTGTTTTTCTCCTCTACAAGCCTTTCATTCCTTCGATGTTCCCAGGCATCCTGGGAACACTTGTCTCAGTGTATTTTCTGGAGTAATCTCTCTAGACTATTTCTGGGACGACCGTACAGTTCTAGGTCTCTGGCCTCATCATGTGTTCAGTAAAGAGCCCCCTACAATATCTTCCCCTCTGAATGCATCCTTCTCAGTTGTCCTTATATTCTTAGAGTCTCTCTAATGAAGGCTGCGCACAAGTTCTGGGGTTCCTGGGTTACCATATGCCAATTTTTCTGTGCTTCCATGTGTCCATGCAGCATAAGAGTCCAGAGATGTGAAGTGTCCATTCTGACCACCCCACTCTCTCCTGTCCAGAATACACTGAGGGCAGGAGGTCACATGTATGACACCCAGACCACACCAGGTGAGCCTGCAGCAATGTTGGGGCACCAAAAGTAAGAGAGGGTATGGAACAGGCCCCTCTACAATCTTTGGAGTGGAGCCTGAGCACAATGGACTCACATTCAATTCTCTTGTCCCAACCCAGAGGAGCCTGAAGAGAGCTTTATCTACACTTGTCAAATCCTTGCTTATTTCGTGTTATCTATGTGGGTATTTCATATCCTAAGAAATCAAAGTTATAAGGATAAAGCTCATAAAGACACATGTGTTCTAATTGATTTACCATTTTCCCAGAGTGTAGTATATATTATCAGGTTTTTAACTGAAAATAGCTAAAGCCTTTGGCCACTTAGGGAACTGATCTATGCTTTGTGTTCAGAGAGATACAAAATTTTGTCATGCTACATTAGTTATTTTGTGGTAAACATTCTTAAAATCTGTACAAGGTTCCCAAGATCACTTGGAAGATCAGACTTCCCAAGATCAGAGTTGAAGCTAATCATGGAACTGTTGGGGGACAGTTCCCTAAGATGCTGAATAATAATTCTCTTTTCCTAAACTTTCATAATTATAAAATTCAAGCCCTTGTGATGTGTTAAGAGTTTGTTGGGAAGGGATATCACTTATATATGAGCCGAACTAATTGCCCAGTCTCTCAGAAATTGAATCGCAATATTTTGAAAATATGGAGGATAAAGGTTCTATTATATATAACTATAAATGTTCTAGAATATGATCATTTTAAATAAGGCATATAATAAATATATGGAGATGTGAGAGAAAAAGAAAGAAATTTTATCTTTCTCAAGGTGTAACTGATTGATTTGAAGAAAGACTACAGGACAAAATGAATGTAAAGGAATGAATAGAAGGTCTGAGGGTTATTGGTCAAACATAATTTTATTTGAGGATGGTTGGCCCCTCACAACGAAAGTACTCAGGAGTTACCCCTGTCTCTGTTACTCCGAAATCACTCTTGGCAGTCTGAGGGACTACAAGGGATTCTGGAGATCGAACCCTGGTTAGTGCTGTGGAAGGCAAATGCCCTACCTGCTGTGATATTAACCTATACCACCCCCCCAAGCCCCCAGCTTGCCCAGCATAACAGACCTATTTTAATTTTAGATTGTTAAAGTTTGAGTCTCTTGATTCCCATTGGTTGTTACCTTTGGCTTGGATATTTAGTTCTGTTCTTTTTTTTTTTCTTAACACCATCAATCCACCTTAGAACCACTTGGCTCCTGGACTCCATCCTTTCATGATTCTTTTACACCTCCTCCACTCAATTTTTTCCTTCCTCCTTGCTATACTCTGGGGGCCCAAGGGGTGTTTGAGACCTCTCCCCATTTTAAACCATTGCATTTCTTTCATGCAGTTATTCAAGAATACTATACATAAGTGATATCATTCTATATTTATCCTTCTTCCGGCTTACTTCATTTAATTATCTTCCAGTTTTATCCCATTTTGCACAAATTGCATGATTGCATGATTCCTTACAGCTATGTAGTATCCATTCATATATGTACCAACGTCTTCACAATTCAATCATCTGTTATTGGATTCTATATTGATTTCAAGTCTTCGCTATTTACTGAGTGCTGCAATAGTAGGGTACTTACATTCTTTTGGATGAATGTTTTTCAGTTCTGGGAATAGATAGGCAAATTGAAATTCTGGGTGATGGCAGCTCAATATTGAGTTTACTGAAAACCACACCAACCAAACAATTTTCCATAGGGTTGACCAGGAAGCATTCCAGCAGCAGTTGGATGAGAGGTCATTTCTTACACACAACCCCCCACAACACAGATTGTTACCAATATTTTTGATATGTGCCATCCTCACTGCCATAAGATAATATCTCATTTTTTGTCTTGATTTGGATTTCCCAAATGACAAGTGATGATGAGCATTTATTTTATGTGCCTGTTGGCCCATCTGTTGGTCTTCCTCAGAGAAATGTCCTGTTCATTTCCTCTCCCCACTTTTTTTTTTTTAAATTTTGTGGTGATATCCTTTCTGACTACTTTATATACCTAGATATTAAAACCTTTATCTGCCATGTTAAGTGACAAAAAAATTCTCCCATTCAGTTAGCTCTTCTCTGGTTTTTATCTCATGTTTCTTTTGTCATACAGAAACTTTTTAGTTTGATGTAGTCCCAATTTACTCAGATTTAATTCTATAGTCTTTGCATTGGCATCCTATCATTAAAAATTTCTTTGAAGTCTAAGTCTTGAAATGTTCTTCCTATGTTTTCCTCAACGGGCTTTATAGAGTGGGATCTAATTCTCATGTCCTTTAACCCACTTTGATTGACTTTTGTATAAGTTTGATATATGGATCTATTTTTTTTTTAGTGAGTAATTGCTTTTTATGAGCGCTAACCTGAGTTCAAACCCTAGTAATTTATATGATGCACAGAGTACAACAAGAAGAGGATTATTGAGTACAGAAGCAGGGGATAAATTCTTAAAAGAGCATAGTGGGTCACAAACAAAACAAAAAGAAACAAAGAAACATTTTTAAAAAATAAATCAAAATATCAAGCTAAGAACATCAAACAAGTCAAGAACTCAGTCTTCCTAACAACAAACTTTGTATCATTGCTTTTTGGTCCTAGGTGGAGCGATGAGATTTGTTACACATATCTAAGGTTACAACATACTTACCCAGACTTTACGTTTTGTCCCAAAGGAAACACACATACAAACACTAGCACAGAAAGATACTCAAAGAAATTATTTTTATGATAGAGAAGAAAACAAATTAGACACCCAAAATGTTCAGAATCTCAGCAGATGGTGATCAACCCTTTTAATAATATATGTATGTGTGTGGGCCACATTTTGTACTTATATCTGGCCACTTTGGCAGTGTGTCAAGTGCTGACCAGCTGGGTGAGCAAGCATGCAAACACAAGTTACTACCTCTTGTACTATTTTTTCTGTTTCAAACTCTGCTAACATTTTGATTATGTATCCTTTGTATTTGTATATTCTGTGTGTACATAATCTTCAATATTGGTGTTTATGCCAGAAATGCTGTTTTTTGTGTGTGTGTGTGTGTGTGTGTGTGTGTGTGTGTGTTGTTTGGTTTTGGGAATCACAGCATATTGCCTTCCAGCTTTGATCTTATTCCTGAATTTGTACAGATTACTCCTGACACAACTCAGGGGAGTGTATATAGTGCTAAGGATCGAACTTAGTTGACTATTCACAAGTCAAGTGCCTTTGCCACTGTACTATCTTTTGAGTCACAAATGTTTTTTAAGGTGTATTTTATTTGATGTTTTATGCACATTAAATTTATGCGATATAGAAACTTAGAAAAATGCAATTGCCTCAGCATACATTTTGACACAGATGATATCTCCTTGTATGTTTCATATTGTTTTTTAAATTGTTCATGAGTCATAGTGAGAAGAAAGAAAGCAAGTTGGTTCAAATAAGGACTCTGGAGACAGCCTGGTCTGATTTTACTATGAATAGTTCCACTTGTCCTCTGGGAAAAATTTGCTTAAATTTCTTAATCCTCTCTGCCTCAGTTTTCTTATTCATGAAAAGGATATTGCCTAATGTTATAGACACATGAAGGTCAAATAAAAAATGCCTAAATGGTATTCTGAGAGTAATAATTTGCTCATTTGTTTCTAATGATTTCCTTCCCAATGGGATTACAATCTGTAAAATCAATGGTTATGCACTCGAGTGAAGGGAGTGGGTGTTCCTACCAAGATTCCCTCACTGCTCCACTTCATGTCAGCAAGCTGTCTAACCCTTCAGTCTACTGAGTGTATCTTGATAGCTCTGGGCAAGCTGGAAAGTGAAAGCTTTGGGAGTGATGTGTGGTGGTTATGATATCTTATCTTCCTGGCTCTGCATTCAGGAAAAATCTCAGACATGTTCTATACCACATCACTCAGGGATCACTCATGGTTGGGTTTGGCAGACTATATTGGATCAATCCAAGGTAAGCAATGTGCTAAGCATGAGACACACACTGTATTATCTTGCAAGTTTCAGAATTTACCAATTTAAAAAAAATTCATTATCACCTTGAAAATACAACCTGAACATGTGCTTCTTATTTGTGAAACTTTAATCTCTAAGCACTCTTTCCTGTCATGGAAAACACAAAGGTAACAATTCTGTTGACTATTATCTTTTTTGTTACTTTGCTTTTAATCTTCGTATAGGTTGCTGAGAAGAAATTCTAATCCAAGGATTTAATTTTCAATGTGACTGCTGGAGACAAGCAAACCCCAAACTGACTCAAACTAACAAAACTACATTGAGTTCTTGTCAAGGTACATTTGAGAAGTGACACTCAGTTCCAACTCGAGTTTCATCCAGGATGATGTGTTTCAGGATCTTCTCTTATTATTTCTTTTTTCTATTTTTTTTTTATTATTGTGACTGAAGTTCATTACACAGAATTATTTACGATACATAGTGACAATGAATGAAGGGCATTCCCACCACCAATGCCTGTCCTCCCTCCACTCTTGTTCCCAGCTCTTATTATTTCTTAATGTATACTTTACTGTCAAAAGGCTTATTTTAAGTTATTAGCAACTAATTGCAAATTTTCATGAACATCTCATTCACAGGCACAAACTACTCAGCAGATGACCTTTCTAATACAGTTACCTCTATTTAAGGAAGTGACCCCAATTCAACTTTGTAGGCACCAAAACCTGATTTAAATGCTAATGTAGGACTTCAGCACCTGTCTTTTTCATAAAATTCAGAGAAGCTTCATTGTAATGAGGGCTCAGCCCTTCTTTCTTCCAACCTCAGTACTCTTTACATCATGTGTGGTTACAATAATTTGCCTCTCCAAGCGAGATAGGATCTAGAATTATGCAAGGAAGTTTCATTTCCAGAATCCATGTAAAATTTAATTTCATAATACCCTCAGTTCCTGACTGCCTATATACCTATTTCTTCATTAACCACTGTATTTCCATTTGAACTGAAACTGTCCCCATGTCTGCGAGGCCAAGACTGCAGGTAACAGATTTTTTCCCTTTTATACATTCGTTTTGGGGCCAGCTATGCCAGTTTTCAGGTGTTACTTTTAAATTGGCACTTAGAGGTTGGTGTCAGGAATGCTGGGGGACCTGACTTGCATTGGTTCTCTACCTACAAAAGATATGCAAAATGAGGCCTTTGAGCGACCTTCCAGGCTCCAAATAGGCAGCTTTTAATTGTGGATTTGCAAAACTGATTTCTGAAGTCCTGAGCTATTACAGGTCATAGCAGCTACTACCTTACTGAGTCTTTAAAATATTAATTAGTGAAGCATTAAAGTAATACAATATAAAGCATGAATTTATATTATGAATAATTAAATCAAATAAAACCTCAGAGAGATTGAGTTAATGAGAGATGCCTTGGATATCCTTTGATCCTAGTGGTTCTTTGCTCAAGTTTAAATCGTATTTTATTAAATTGTGTAAAGGATTATTTTAATATTTCAGAAGTGTTTTAAACTTCTCATAGGCCCTTGTTTCAAGAAATCCTACTCCATAAATAGTTCTATTTAATTTGGATTTTGAACATTCTCTAAGTTGGATCAGATCTACATACAACTTACTAGTTTGCTAGTAACATTTGCTAGTTTTTGTATCCCTGAAGTTGGCCTAAGACACCAGCCTACTTAAACATCTGCTCTTATTTATATGTACATGGGTCAAGTGGAAGGTTCTACAAGTGGAAATCATCATTTTAACTGGGGTCCCATAGGGCCATACTCTAAGGGAACTTTTTCATTTGTAGTTTCATGTTTTTTAGAGAAGGGGTTTCTTCTTTTCTTTTTAAATTAAACTACAGATTTGGTGCTACAGATTTGATATAGAGTTTATGCACAGATGTCAAAGCAGCATGGTAAGAAAACACTAATCTATCAGATAATGATCTGAGTCAGTCTAAAAGAACAAAAATATAGCACAGTTGAGTTTTTTGGGAAATATAGTCATTGCTATGAACTATTATTTGTTTCTATACTAAAATGAATGTTGCTTTTTTTTTTTGGGGGGCCCACACCCAGTGGATGCTCAAGGTTTACTCCTGGCTATGTGCTCAGAAATTGCTCCTGGCTTGGGGCACCATATGGAATGCCTGGAGATTGAATAGAGGGTCCATCCTGGACTCAACCACGTGCAAGCAATGCCCTATGCTGTGCCATTGCTCCAGCCCCTAAAGTGAAAGTTTTTTTTGTTTTTATTTTTGTTTTTTTATTAATTTTTTTAATTATGAGAACAAGGACTGCAAAGAAAGAGGACAAGGTAAAGTTACAGTGGAAGGACAATCACCCATAACATAATATCAGAAGTCCCCCTTGCTGATATCTTAACTTTGAAATTTCAGCCAAAGAACCAAAGACCATTAAGATAAATAAGACAGAATCCATGTACAATTACTTTGTCCCTCAAGTCCCCAGATTGTAACACATTATAATATTCTTAACAGCATACAAGGCAATCTAAAGCCATAAAACTAACATAACTCCTTAAAACATTACAGGCATAGTATATTTTTACATTTCCATATACATGCATATTAGCTTAAGATTAACCTCAAATTTTAAGTGGTTATTTTTAAGGATTAGAGTCAAAGGAGCACAGTAAAAATGGTGTTAGAGTGGCCATTGTTGTTTGCATAGGCCCATCAAAATATGAGGGACATGGAAAGAAATAACCTTGGCCTAAATACAAAGAGACCCGACCCCTGAAGTTTCCTGGCACAAGACCAACTCTCTAAGCTCCAGGCAAGCTAGATCATCCAATCCAAGACATTGTCTGTAGTGCCAACACACTTTTATTTTTCACACAGTCTCTGTTGTTGGTATCATATTTCTGTATTAAAGATCCTGGAATCTGCATATCCTACATTGAAGTCAGGATGTGGAGCGTCCTCTCGTTCACCTCACAATCAAAGGGCAATGCAGGGAGCCCTGTCCTGTAAGCAGGTCGTTGTGGTTGTTAAGTCTTCTCAGTGTTAAGGAAGTCTCTTTGAGCAGGTCAATGTCTGAGCAGTGTACGGTTTTCCGTGGTAGAGGATTACTTCAAGATGATGTTATAGACAAGCCTGGATGTTTAGTGGATGGCTTCCCTGGTTCAGGGGGTAAATGGAAAAATGCCCTTTCTTCTGAGGGTCTGTGCCAGGTCAATGTTCAGGGTGTAAGGTCCCCTTGCACTACAAGATTTGTGTGTTCCAATCTCTATTAGATAGGATCTTATTTGCATGTATAGTATTTTCCCATTTTAATGTGCCTATGCAAAAAAGGAGCAATGCCACTTGGTGTTATTGGCACATACGGGGGCCATAGGAACAATTCCAACAATTCCCATGATATAGTTCAATCATAAGCATTAAGCTGGGGGACTCTTTCACCAAAATTCCTTGTTAAACAGCTCAAAAAAGATAAGATAAAAAGTGGTTAGAATCGTCATTGTATAAGGCGACATTTATAAGAATTATAGTTGTCAGAGAAAAAACACAAAATATTCTAAAGAAATACGTGTCCATTTTATGTGTCTTAAACAGTTTGGGGTTGTTACACACAATGAACGGCTTTGGTCTGTGATTAGGATTGTTCACTACTGAAGTTAAAAAGTGTAATGTAGGATAGTGACGTTTGTGGGGGTTAGAGAGTTAAGGAGTAAAAAAGAGCTTTGTAGGGGTGTGTGAAAGGGCAGATAAAAAAATGAACATTCTAGATATGTAAAACATACTCTCAATAAATGAAGTACGCGCAGGGGGCAATGAGCATAGGGATGCATACGGAGGAATTTCTCACCCCCCTCCCCCCAGGGCCCGCATTAACCCAGGCGTGGCCCCTGAAGACCTGCCTGGTGTGGGGGGGATCTTGTTCCCCTGGACTAAGTGGTCAGCCCAGTGGGGCCTATGGCTAGCTGTCTGCCCAGAGCCCCCAACATACAGTCAAAGGGACCAGAAATCCTTGGCATACGGAGTGTTCTGAGTCCAGCCGTACCTCTGTAGTTTTTGGATGTATAGGAGAGGAATTTTCTTACCCCCTCCCCCCAGGGCCCCGATTAACCAGGCGTGGCCCTGAAGACCCACCTGGTGTGGGGGGGATCTTGGTTTTTTTTTTAATATTTTATTTAAACACCTTGATTACATACATGATTGTGTTTGGGTTTCAGTCATGTAAAGAACACCACCCATCACCAGTGCAACATTCCCATCACCAAACGTCCCCAAATTTCCCTCCTCCCCACCCAACCTCTGCCTGTACTCTAGACAGGCTTTCTATTTTCCTCATACATTCTCATTATTAGGATAGTTTAGAATGTAGTTATTTCTCTAACTAAAACACATCCCTTTTTGTGGTGAGCTTCATGAGGTGAGCTGTAACTTCCAGCCCTTCTCTTTTTTGTGTCTGAAAATGATTATTGCAAGAATGTCTTTCATTTTCCTTAAAACACCATAGATGAATGAGGACCATTCTGCATTTCTCTCTCTCTCTCTATCTCTCTCTCTCTCTCTGACTTATTTCACTCAGCATAATAGATTTCATGTACACCCATGTATAGGAAAATTTCATGACTTCATCTCTCATGACAGCTGCATAATATTCCATTGTGTATATGTACCACAGTTTCTTTAACCATTCGCCTGTTGAAGGACATCTTGGTTGTTTTCAGAGTCTTGCTATGGTAAATAGTGCTGCAATGAATATAGGTGTAAGGAAGGGATTTTTGTACTGTATTTTTGTGTTCCTAGGGTATATTCCTAGAGTGGTATAGCTGGATCATATGGGAGCTCGATTTCCAGTTATTGGAGGAATCTCCATATTGCTTTCCATAAAGGTTGAAACTAGACAGCATTCCCACCAGCAGTGGATAAGAGTTCCTTTCTCTTCACATCCCTACCAACACTGTCTGTCCTCATTCTTTGTGATGTGTACCAATCTCTGTGGTGTAAGGTAGTATCTCATAGTTGTTTTGATTTGTATCTCCCTGATGATTAGTGATGTGGAGCATTTTTTCATGTGTCTTTTGGCCATTTGTATTTCTTTTTTGTCAAAGTGTCCTGTCCATTTCTTCTTCCCCATTTTTTGATGGAATTAGATGTTTTTTTCTTGTAAAGTTCTGTCAGTGCTTTGTATATTTTGGAGATTAGCCCTTATCTGATGGGTATTGGGTGAATAGTATCTCCCACTCAGTGGGTGGCTCTTGTATCCTGGGCCTGTTTCCTTCGAGGTGCAGAAGCTTCTCAGCTTAATATATTCCCATCTGTTAATCTCTGCTTTCACTTGCTTGGAGAGTTCATTTTCCTCCTTGAAGATACCTGTAGTCTCAATGTCTTGGAGTGTTTTGCCTATGTGTTGTTCTATATATCTTATGGTTTCTGGTCTGATATCAAGGTCTTTAATCCATTTGGATTTTACCTTCGTACATGATATTAGCTGGGGGGTCTAAGTTCAATTTTTTGCAAGTGGCTAGCCAGTTGTGCCAACACCACTTGTTGAAGAGGAATTTGTTTCATTTAGGATTTCTTGCTCCTTTATTAAAAAAAAATTAGGTGATTGTATGTCTGGGGCACATTCTCTGAGTATTCAAGCTATTCCACTGAACTGAGGGCCTGTCTTTATTCCAATACCATGCAGTTTTGATAAATATTGCTTTGTAGTACAGTTTAAAGTTGGGGAAAGTAAATTCCTCATATATTCTTTTCCCAATGATTGCTTTAGCTATTCTAGGGTGTTTATTGTTCAAAATGAATTTCAAAAGTGCCCTGATCCACTTCTTTGAAGAATGTCACGGGTATCTTTAGAGGGATCGCATTAAATCTGTACAATGTTTTGGGGGAGTATTGCCACTTTGATGGACGTTAATCCTGCCAAACCATGAGCAGGGTAAGTATTTCCATTTCCGCATGTCTTCTCTTATTTCTTGGATTAGAGTTTTATAGTTTTCTTTGTATAGGTCCTTTCACATTTTTAGTCCAAGTTGATTCCAAGATATTTGAGTTTGTGTGGCACTACTGTGAATGGAGTTGTTTTCTTAATGTCCATTTCTTCCTTATTACTATTGGTGTATAGAAAGGCCATCGATTTTTGTGTACTAATTTTGTAGCCTGCCACATTGCTATATGAGTCCATTGTTTCTAGAAGCTTTTTCATAGAGTCTTTAGGGTTTTCTAAGTAGAGTATCATATCATCTGCAAATAGTGATATCTTGACTTCTTCTTTTCCTATCTGGATTCCCTTGATATCTTTTACTTGACTAATCACTATAGCGAGTACTTCCAGTGCTATATTGAATAGGAGTGGTAGAGAGGACAGCCTTGTCTTGTGCCAGAATTTAGAGGAAAGGCTTTTAGTTTTTCTCCATTGAGGATAATATTTGCCACTGGCTTGTGATAGATGGCCTTAACTATATTGAGAAAGGTTCCTTCCATTCCCATCTTGCTGAGAATTTTGATCAAGAATGGGTGTTGGACCTTATCAAATGCTTTCTCTGCATCTATTGATATGATCATGTGATTTTTATTTTTCTTGTTGTTGATGTTGTGTATTATGTTGATAGATTTACAGATGTTAAACCATCCTTGCTTTCCTGGGATGAAACCTACTTGATCATAGTGGATGATTTTCTTAATGAGGCATTGAATCATATTTGCCAGGATATTGTTGAGGATCTTTGTATCTGCATTCCTCAGCGATATTGGTCTGTAATTTTCTTTTTTTCATAGCATCTTTGTCTGGTTTAGGTATCAATGTGATGTTGGCTTCATAAAAGCTATTTGGAAGTGTTCTCACTTTTTCAATGTCATGAAAGAGTCTTACCAGGATTGGTAGTAGTTCCTCTTGGAAAGTTTGAAAGAATTCATTAGTGAATCCATCTGGGCCTGGGCTTTTGTTTTTGGGCAGACATTTGATTGCCATTTTAATTTCATCAATAGTAATGGGGTTTTTAGATATGCTACATCCTCTTTGTTCAACCGTGGAAGATAATAAGAGTCCAAGAATTTATCCATTTCTTCCAGGCTCTCATTTTTAGTGGCGTAGAGTTTCTCAAATTTGTTTCTGATTACCCTTTGAATCTCTGCCATGTCAGTAGTGATCTCTCCTTTTTCATTCTTAATACGAGTTATCAAGTTTTTCTCTCTCTTTGTTAGTTTTGCCAGTGGTCTATCAATCTTGTTTATTTTTTCAAAGAACCAACTTCTGCTTTTGTTGATCTTTCAGATTTTTGGGGGGGTTTCCACTTCATTGATTTCTGCTCTCAGCTTTGTTATTTTCTTCTCTCTCCCTATTTTTGGATCCTTTTGTTGAGCACTTTCTAGTTCTATGGGATGTGTCATTAAGCTACTCAGGTAAGCCCCTTCTTCCTTCCTGATGTGTGCTTGCAAAGCTATAAATTTTTCTCTCAGTACTGCTTTTGCTGTCTCCCATAAGTTCTTATAGTTTGTGTCTTTATTCTTATTAGTTTCCAGAAAAGTTTTGATTTCCTCTTTGATTTCATAACCCACTGGTTATTCAGTATGAGGCATTTAACTTCCAGGTGTTTTTCTTCTGTGTCTCTTTGAATTTCACATATAATTTCAGAGCCTTGTTGGTCAGTGAGGTAGCCTGCAAAATTTCTATTTTCTTGATATTATGAAGGTATGTTTTATGTGCCAGCATTTTAGTCTATCCTGGAGAGTGTCTCATATACATTGGAGAAAAATGTATATCCAGGTCTCTGGGGATAAGTGGTCCTTTATATTCTACTATGCCTCTTCCATTTTTCTTCTCAGGTCTAGTATATTCTTGATGGGTTTCAGTCTTGTTGACCCATCCAGTGTTGACAAAGCCGTGTTGAGGTCCCCCACAATTATTGTGTTGTTATTGATATTTTTTTCAGATTTGTCAACAATTGTATTAAATATTTTGCTGGCCCCTCATTCGGTGTATATATGTTTAGGAGAGTGATTTCTTCCTGTTCTACATACCCCTTGATTAATACAAAATGTCCATCTTTGTCCCTTACAACTTTCTTGCATCATCTAATATTAGTATGGCCCACTCCTGCTTTTTTATGGGTGTGGTTTGCTTGGATATTTTCCTCCAGCCTTTTATTTTGAGTTTATATTTGTTCTGAATATTCAGGTGTGTTTATTATAGGCAGCAGAAGGTTGGATTGAGTTTTTTAATCTATCTAACTACTCTATGTCTATTAACTGGTGCATTTAGAATTGTCCTGGGATTTAATGCCATCTTTATATTGAAATTTGGGTGTGTCTTTTGGTCAGTCTTGTCTTTAAATTAGGTCTTTCAGGTTTTCTCCTAAGACTGGTTTTGAGTCTGTAAAGTTTCTGAGCTGTTTTTTGTCTGTGAACCATATATTCTTCCGGTCAAACCAGAAAGTGAGTTTTGCTGGGTACAGTATTCCTAGGCGAAGCATTCATCTCATTGAGTTTTTGTCACTATGTCCCCACCACTGCTTTCTGGCCTTGAGTGTTTCTGTGACAGGTCTGCTCTAAATCTCAAGGATTGAATGTAATTTCCCTTTTTGATCTTGCTGTTTTCAGAATTCTGTCTCTATCTGTGAGATTTGTCATTGTGACTAGGATTTGTTCTGGGGTATTTTTGGGGGGTCTCTTTTGGTTGGTACTCTTCGAGCATGGCAAGATTTGATTGCATATATTCTTTAGCTCTGGAAGTTTCTCTTTAATGATGTTTTTGACTGTTGATTCTTCCTGGAAATTTTCTTCCTTGGTCTCTGGGACACCAATAATTCTTAAGTTGTTTCTGTTTGAGCTTATCATAGACTTCTATTTTCATCTGTTCACATTCTTTGACGTATTTTTCCATTGTCTGTTCATCTTGCTTTAAGTTTTTTTTTTCCAATATCTCCTGCTGTATGGAGTTGTTATTTATCTCATCTTCCACAGCACCAATTCTATTCACAGCTTCTGTTACCCTTTTTGGAGAGCTTATCCATTTTGTCATTTAATACATTTACTGAGTTTTTCAAGCCTGTTATTTGACCTGTTATTTCAGTTTGGAGTTTTGTGATTTCTGTCTTCATATTTTCTTGGTTCTTATTAGTGTTCTGTTCAGCTCGATCCATGGTGTTGTTTTTTTTTTTTTTTTTTTTTTTTTTTTTTTTTTTAGTTCTTTGAGCATTTTCCATATTTCTTGTCTAAACTCCTTATCTGAGAGGTTGATTAGTTGGTTGGTACTTTTCTGGTCATTAGAATTGTCATCTTCATTCTCTATGTCTGATGCTGGCCTGCATTGTTTTCCCATTGTCACACTTGTATTGTGGGTTTTTTCTACATGTTGTGGTGGTATTCATTGGCTAAATGATGTATGTGGCCATGCTCTTCTGGCTCCGCCCTTTCTGGGTGGGTCGATTTGCCTCCAAGGAAGGGGAGTCCTCCATGGATGAAGCCTCACACAGAGTCAAATCTTAGGCCTGAGCACACAACAGAGAAGACAGTCTGGGGAGAAATGCTGGGCTTCAGTGATCCAGCACAGTTCTTAGTGTAATTTTTCTTCTTGTTGCAGTGGCGTTCTTTCCTTAGAAAGAGCACACGGCAGCATAGCGAAGCAGAGCTAAGTGCTCTTCTGGAGCCTCTGGGAGAGCAAATTTTCTGGGCCCTTTTAGGCCCACTTTCAAGAGGTTCAGGAGACAGGACAGGAGACAAACACACACAGGCAGCACTCACAGTTTCTCACAGTTGGGTCCCACTGGGCAGGCATAGATTTGTAGATTTTCCCAGCCTGACGTCACAAACAGGGGACCTGCCTTCTGCAAAGTACTGCTTATAGCTGGTTTTCATGTTTGGAAGCAGTTCCTTGGCGTTCTGGCCCTTGAATGAGCCTCTGGGGGAGCAAATTTTCTGAGCCCTTTTTGGCCCACTCCCAAGAGGTTGAGGAGACAGGACAGGAGACAAACACACACAGGCAGCACTCACAATTTCTCACAGTTGGGTCCCACTGGGCAGGCATAGATTGTGAATCTATCTTTAATTTCTTACACATAGTTATCCAATTGTTTTAAGACCATTTTTTGAAGAGACTGTCTTTATTCTATTTCAAGTTCTTGGCTTCTTTGTCAAAGATTAATTGACAATATATTTGGGGGGTTGTCATGGGATATTCTATTCTGAGTCACTGTTCTGAACATCTATCTTTAGTCCAATACCATGCTGTTTTGACCACTATGACTTTGTAGTAGAGCTTCATGTTAGGTAATGACATGCCTCCCAATTTCTTGTTTTTCAGTATGAATTTGGCCATCTTAGGTATTTTATGATTTCACACAAACTTTAAATTGGTCTAAGTTCTTGAAGAATTTTGCCTGAATTTGGATAGGAATTTCATTAAATCTATACAGTATATAGGCAAGATGGTAATTTTGATAATATCAATTCTTCCAATCCCTGAGCATAAAACATTTTTCCATTTCCTTAGATCCTCAATTTATTTCTTAAGTTTTTAGAAGTTTTCATGGTATAATTCTCTCACCTCTCTTATTAGGTTGATTCCTATGTACTTTATAACTTTAGACACTATTTTAAATGTGTAGATATTTTGATCTCTTTCTTTCTCTGATCTCATTTCATCTTGTATAAATGAATGCAACTGTCTTTTGTATTTGACCTTGTAGCCAGCCACTGTGCTGTATTGATTTATTGTTTCTAGGAGCTTTTTAAAATAACTATTTAGAGTCTTCAATGTATATCATCATGCCATCTGCAAATAGAGATAGTTTGACTTCCTCTTTTTCAATTTGGATTCCTTTGATTTTCTTCTCTTTACTAGTAGGACGACATTATACTATTTTTTGAATAGGAGTGGAAACAGTGGCCATTCTTGCCTAGAGCTTGACCTTAGTGGAAATGCTTTTTTTTTTCTTTTTGCTATTAAGAATATTATGTTTAGGGGTTGGAACGAAAACATAGAGGTAGGACATTTGCCTTGCATGCAGCCACTCTAGGATGGACCTGGGTTCAGTTCCTAGCATCCCATATGGTTCCCTAAGCCTGCCAGGAACGGTTTCTAAGCACAGAGCCAGGAGTAACCCCTAAGCACCACCAGGTGTGACCAAAAACAAACTAACAAAAAAAAGAATATTATGTTGTCTATTGGCTTTTTATAGATAGCTGCTACTATCTTGAGGAAGGTTCCTTCCACACCTATTTTGCTGAGGGTTTTAATCAGGAATGGGTGTTAAATTTTGTCAATGCTTTCACTGCCTCAGTTAAAATTATCATGTGGTTTTTATCCTTTCTTTTACTGATGTGGTGTATGATTTTGATTGATTTTTATATACTGAACCATCAGTGCATTTCTGGGATGAAATCCTCTTGAACATGATGTATAATATTTTTGATGTGTTGTTGGATTTGGTTTGCTAAGATTTTGTTAAGGATTTTTGCATCAGTGAGATTGGTCTGTAAGGATCAATGGTAGTAATTCTTCTGTGAATATTAAAATAAATAAATAGATAAATAAATAAATAAAATAAAACTCACCTGTAAACCTGCCTGGTCCTAAATTTTTATTTTGGGGGAGATTCTTAATTGCTGTTTCAATTTCCTTACTTGTGATTGGCCTTTTTTAGGCTTTCTACTTCCTCCTGATTCCGTTTTTGGAGATTATATGTTTCCAGAAATCTGTCCATTTCTTCTAGGTGTTCTAGTTTAACAGAATACAGTTATTCATAATCTCTCATGATCTCTTGGGTTTCTTGGAGTTCTGTCTTAATCTCTCTCTCCTTTCATTTCTGATATGATTTATTTGAACATTTTCCTTTTATCCCTTGTGCGTCCTGCCAATGGTTTGTCTTTCATTTTTATTATTTCAAAAGCTCCTGGTTTCATCTGTTCTTTGTATTGTTTACTTGTATCTATATTGTTATTTTTAATAGTTTTTTTTGTGTTTTGGGTCACACCCATTTGACACTCAGGGATTACTTCTGTCTATGAGCTCAGAAATTTCCCGTGGCTTGGGGGGACCATATGAGACGCTGGGGGATTGCACCGTGGTCTGTCATAGGCTAGCGCTTGCAAGGTAGACACCTTACCTCTAGCGCCACCTCTCTGGTCCTATATTGTTAATTTTTGCTTTAGTTTTTATTATTTCTTTTCTTGTGCTTGTGTTTGGGTTCCTTTGTTGTTGGTTTTCCAGATACTTAAGGTGTTAGGTGGTTTCTTCTTTCCTAATGAAGGCCTACATTGCTATGCATTCCCCCCTAATTACTGCTTTTGCTGTGGCCCATAGATTTTGGTAATTTATTTCTTCATTATTATTAGTCTCAAGGAATCGCTTTATTTCTTCCTTGATTTCCTCTTTGGTCCAGTTGTTGTTGAGCAGCATGTTGTTTAGTTTCCAGATGTTAAATTTTCCTCACATTTTCTTTTTACAATCAATCTTGATCTCTATGCCATTATGGTCTGATAGGGCGCTTGTTAGAATTCTTATGTTTATGAATTTATGTACATTAGACTTGTGCACTAAAATATGGTGAGAACTAGAGAATGTTCCATGTGCACTTGTGTAGAATGTGTATTCAGCTTTGTGGGGATGAGAAGCCTATTATAGCTCAATTAGTCCCAGCTCTTCTAGCTACTCATTTAAGGATCTTATATCTTTGCTAATGTTCTACCTAGAGTATCTGTTCTGTGATGAGAGTGGTGTGTTGAAATATCCCACTACTTTCATTTGTTTCTCTAGGTTTATGAGCCAAAGCCTTACACAGTTTGTTGGTTCTATACTTGGTGTTTAAATGCTGATCATAGTTAGTACTTCTTGGTATATCATTCCCCTGATCAATAAGTAGTTTCTACATATTTTCTAGAGGTTGGGGGAAGACTTTTGTGGTGGCACTGGCTGCTGTGGTAGTCCTGGTTGAGATGAGAGACAAAAAAGTACCTCACTCGGATGTTGTACTTGAGATGGGGCAGGAGATAAAATGTTTGTTTATTTTTAATCACCTTGAGATACAGAGTTAAAACATTGTTTATAGTTGAGTATTGATCATACACCAAACTCTTCACCTTTCTTTATTTCTTGTAACCAATTTACAAAGGTACTCCCAATCATCCCATCACCACACCTAGCCCACCTACTCTCTCACTGTCTCTCTTTCCTTCCTCTCTTTTCTTTCCACCCTTTCCTTTTATTCAATGTGCTGTGCAATACTGTTAATAAAGAGGAAACATGCATATCGCATTATTTCCTTGAAATTATTAGATTTTAAATATTATATTCTTAGAGTTTTTCTAATACAGTTGTTTATATAAATATATAAAGAGAGGTCTTAAATTCTCAGTACTCATGAAAACAAGGACAAAATTAAAGCACTAAGAAACTGGACCTTTGATGGTCAGAGCAATAGCACAGTTGTCTTGCATGTGGCCTTGCATGTGGGTTTGATCTCCAGCATCCCATGTGGTCCACTGATCCTGCCAGGAGTAATTTCTGAGCACAATTGAATCCTAAAATTTTTAGGAAAATAATTTTAAAAATAAGTATAATAATGTTGTTGAAACTGGATGTCCTCCCTTTACAGATCTTCACAATGTTCATGTTGAGCAGAACCCTAAACAGTTAGTTAATAGCATTTTATTTAAGAAATTGAACATTTGTTTTCTCTTTTCTTGTCACCTTTAGATTATTTTTGATACTTCATAGCCCTGTGTTGGCTTGCATCCACTGAGATAGGAAAACTTTCCTCCCTATGGTAGGGTCTATGATGCAGACAGATAGTGAAGCACAGAGACAAGACTTGGAACCCCAAAGCCCTCTTCTAGGGAAACATAGTGAACAGAAATGAAGGTCGAACAAATGTATTTTTTAATGAAGTGTTGTGGGTTCATCACTGTCCAGTCAAGACAGCTGGTCCTGGGGTTCCATAAAGAAGAAAAACTTGCCCATCCTGTTCCTCTTAACAGCAATGGCAAGGACAGTTCCTCCTACAAACTGAGACAGACAGAAAAACTGCAGTAGTGTTGTGGACCTGAGACCCTGGATCTGGGTGTAGTTACCTGAAACCCACCCATTTCTGGGAGGGGTCTTGGGAACTGTCTGTCTCAATTTCATAGGACTGTGTGACTTGTCAGAGTTCTTCTGGTGTGGCTGGAAGGTGTTTTCATGTGTCCTGGTGTTTTTCTTTCCCTCGGGGATCCCTGACCTGCAGTGAAAGTGGCTCTTCTAGAGCTCCCAGCTTCTCACCCATCACCATATCCTGCCTCCATGCTTGCACAAATTTACCACATTTTTTGTTACAGCCACAATGGCAAATTGAATGATCAAAACTTAAATCAAAATTGGAAATGATAGTTCTGTCTCTCCTTGGTGGTATTAAAGACAGTGTTTAAGAATTAACAGGGCTGTTGTTGGCGTTAGTTGAGTATTCTGTGTTACTGTTTAATCTTACTGAGTCTGGTCGATTTTACTGGTATTTTCTCATGCTATTTTTTGTGATGTTAAGGGGCTGACACTATAAAATATTGAAGCATCAACATAAAACTGAGACAAATTTGGTGGCTGGGAAATTTGATCAGATTAAATCATGGAGCAGTGCTGTTTCTGTTGGAGGGCAAAGGGAGTGGCACTGGGCAGTTCGTGGTTCATACAGAAGGTGAATATGCCCTCCTTTCTGAGAGTGCCACAGAGGTATCAGCCTTCCCAGGCTTCCTGGAAAGTATTGTCAACCATTATTTTCTTCTGGAGCTTGGTGGAGAATTCAGGATGTTTTGTTTTTTGTTTTTTGTTTTTTTTTTTGGAGGGAAGAGGGTAACTGTGGGTAGGGGCTGCTGGGTTTTGTGGTGACAAGTGGGAGTAGAAAGACTCAACTGAATCCCCTTCCAAAGAGTAGACACAGAGATTTCAGTCCTTAATTCAATCTTACCCGAGACAATTTAGCTGCACTTAATTGCCTTTCATTCTGGATTAGATTTATGAAACATAGAGACCCTGCAAGTCTCGACCTTCCACTGACCACTGAGCAGAAAAGCAGGTTCTTGCTCATAACCTTGATTTCTAATTGAGATTCAACAATGAAAACCTGCTTTAGGCACCAAAGATTGGTCAGTGGGAAAGAAGCCGGCCTTGCACACAGCCAACCCAGAAGAGAACTCCAAAACACTGACCCCTGAGCTCAGAGCCAGCACAGAGCTGTGAGCACTGCCAGGCGTATCCCAAAACCAAACAAACAAAAATGACCTTCTTGGCCCAGTACTGAGAGCACCATCTTCATGATCAGGGATATGAAGTTTTGGTAGGTGTTCCAGCAGAAGTGTCCTGTAATAAAAAAAAAAAAAGATTCAGATGATCTAGAGAGAGAGAGAGAGACAAAGGAGAGAAAGGACAGACTTTTTATTGCACTTACTTTCTTCCATTTGCAGTGTTTAAAAGGGCAGAAACTCTTGGTCACTTTAAGTGCAGAAAGTGATGGTTATTCCCATTCCTGAGAAGCAGCAGGGAGTGTTTTCAGCTTCTCTGGAACAACTAGCTGGATAGGAGAGAGGTCCTGAGAGAGTAGGTGAAGAGAAATTTTCTTTCCCTCCTAATGCACTTTTAATGTCATATCATAGCACAGTGAGATTCTGGATAACACCGTATTTCATCACCTTACGATGTGCCTGCTATGTCAGTCCTTTTTTTGGACAATTTCTGGTGGTATCTAAGATCAACGTCTGGGATAAATAAAAAAAAAAAAAAGGTGTATTATATTTGTTTCAATTCCTACAAAACTAAGTGCTGATTTCTTGCATCTGAACCCCTATATTTTGGGGACCACACCCAGAAATGCATTAGACTTAATCCAGGCTCTGCATTCAAATATTACTCCAGGTGTAGCTCAATAAAAGCCATATTAAATACCCAGAAGCTATACCCACTATACTATTTAGCCACCTGGGGTCCCCAGGAGAGAAAGGAGAGAAAAAGAGAGAAAGAGGTAGAAACTATGTTTTATTAATTCCAATTTGCAGTCCCAAGTTTGCCACTGCCTGGGGGTATCTGAGAGAGATAGGTAGATATAATTCACTGGCCAGAGAATACTGGAAAGGCTGGTAAATCTGGGTTTGAGAGAGAGAATAGGCAAAGCAGGCAGCATTTCCTGATGCTTTATCTGTGGCTTAGGCCTGGAGGGCCTAGTCATTTGGTTCCCCCGAAGGCCAGCAGGCTCTGTTCTGGACGCTACCCTGGGCCCCATAATAACTGCCAGATTTTCCCTTTTATACTTCGGGTGCAGTTGTCCATTGCAACGGCATGTCCTAGTCCAACTGCCATTACATGGGGACCCAGTCCAATTACTGTTACAGTGGGGGTTGTCATCACCCCTTAATGATATATTGACTAACTTACTTAAATACATCAGCATTCTATCTCTACATGCTCATGATTCCTCACTAGTCTTGTTTTCCCTTTGGGGGGACACACCTAGCATGTGCCTAGGACTTACTCTTGACTCTGTATTTAGAGATCATTCCTGGCAGAGGTTAACTATGTGCAAATCCAGCCAGTTGTGGTATTCACTCTGGCCCTAAGACCTCTCCTTTGGTCATTAATTCAGCTCTTGTCTTTCTATAACAAGATTTGATCTCCCTTAGGGATCTTGCCTTGAGTCTCATCTGTGCTTCGCCCACCTGGGAATCCCTAATGTTTTTCTCTTGATAACATCTATGCCTCCATCTAAGAAATCATTTATTCTCTCTTCAGGAGTCCAGGATAAGTTTTCTCATAAACCATGCAGGTAGAATGTGAGATAAAGGAAGGCAGGGAATATTTCCCAATATATTTTCTTCACAAGTCAATGGAAGACTACCAGATAAGAGAAGTTTTATGCTCAAATTTGTTAAGTAAATGTACTTATTTTATAAAGTATATAGCATGCTTCATGTACTTTCATGTTCCAAATAGTTTATAAGATGCTACAGAAATAAGACAGAGCTTAAAAAACACAGCGCTGTGGTCAATCTTATTCATCTCAGGCACTGCATGATGCCCTGAAAATCACTGAGTACAGCCTGGAGAATCAATATCAATGTCAAGGTAAATCACCAATTGAGGATCACATATTGAATTTTGGGGGGTTCTTGGGATAAAATAAGGGTTAGCAATGAGCAAGGCAAAGACACTGTCCCCTCAGCCCCTAAGACACTTTGACATCATTATACCTCATCACTAGCAATGCTGCTAATAATAATAATTTCAATCACGCAATGTCCCAACTCTGAACCTACCTCTAGTGCCACAGTCTCTCTACCAATTTGTCAAGGTTCCTTCCCACCCTCATCCTATCCAACTCATTGTTCTCTTTTATTGTTCTTATTGGGATCACTTGGTTCCAATACTGTGAAACTTTATCCACATCAACCCGGATGCAACATAGAAACTCTTCCTTTCTTTAAAGGAATTTTTTCAGATGAAGCTGCTCCTGATTTCTCCCAGGATGGGAAGACACTGAGTTTCTTTCTGTTTTCTCTCATAGTTCCAAGTCTGGAAGACTTAGGATAAAAAGTGAAGAGGTTGTAGCCTAACCGAACATTACATTATGCTTCCAAAGCCTTAGAGAGAGACTTTGTGACAACCAATGAAGCCATTGGAGTCCAGATTGGGAAAAGAGTCACCAATCATCCTTTTTTGTTCCTTTCCCATATCCATGATACAGTCAGTTGAGTGTGCTATGACCCTACATGGTGATGAAGGAATCAAAGGCATATCTCTCTGCCCGTGGCATCTGCTCCAGGAGATAATGTAGATGAATTGAACAAAAAATCCCCAGCTCTGTCAAGGCCATCACCTCTCTTGCCTTACAACAAAACCCATAATGACTATTATCTGTGGTGTTCTTGAGAGGGGAAATACATGGGCCATTCAAAGGCCAAAACAGTTCTCCACAAGGGACAGGGCCACCAAATGTTGCTCTGATCCTATTGCTCTAAAATCCTGGATTGAGATGGTTTTCATCCTCTGAAACAGTGCCTTTTAGGAATAACTCTTGACAGGATTTTCTGTTTTTCCTGGATTGTAAGTATTAAATGTTTTTCAGGAAAATTGAAAGGAACATGAATTAAGCAAAATAATGTCTTCCTTCCATCATTTCATTTTGTTGTATTTGGTAGGCTTATGTCTATAGCTGTCACTTACCTACCAATGGTACACATGATTTCTTGTTCCAAAATTTGTGATACCATAATATGACAAATGCTTGTCCATAATTATGTTAAAATTACTTTGAAATATGTTAGTATTTATTTAAACTGAACACATATTTTACATATCCTGAATTATTTTTAAATTAAATTTATAGAAAATCAAGAGTTTATATGGTTGGTGGCAACTTTATTTTACTATTATCTTTGTTTAGATAGTTGCACATGAAAATATGCAAATTGGAATCAAATTGAAAATTAATATATTACAAGATTAATTAATTAATTGATTAATTATTAATATTATGGTAAGATGATATTACTTTTATTTAATTTTTTATATTTTATTTAAACACCTTGATTACATACATGATTGATTTTGGGTTTCAGTCATGTAAAGAACACCACCCATCACCAGTACAACATTCCCATCACCAACGTCCCAAATCTCCCTCCTCTCCACCCAACCCCTGCCTGTACTCTAGACAGGTTTTCTATTTTCCTCATACATGCTCATTATTAGGATAGTTCCGAATGTAGTTATTTTTCTAACTAAACTCATCCCTTTTTGTGGTGAGCTTCATGAGGTGAGCTGTAACTTCCAGCCCTTCTCTCTTTTGTGTCTGAAAATGATTATTGCAAGAATGTCTTTCATTTTTCTTAAAACCCATAGATGAATGAGACCATTCTGAGTCTTTCTCTCTCTCTCTCTCTCTGACTTATTTCACTCAGCATAATAGATTTCATGTACATCCATGTATAGGAAAATTTCATGACTTCATCTCTCCTGACAGCTGCATAATATTCCATTGTGTGTATGTACTACAGTTTCTTTAGTCATTCGTCTGTTGAAGGGTATCTTGGTTGTTTCCAGAGTCTTGCTATGGTAAATAGTGCTGCAATAAATATAGGTGTAAAGAAGGGATTTTTGTACTGTATTTTTGTGTTCCTAGGGTATATTCCTAGGAATGGTATAGCTGGGTCATATGGGAGCTCAATTTCCAGTTTTTGGAGGAATCTCCATATTGCTTTCCATAAAGGTTAAACTAGATGGCATTCCCACCAGCAGTGGATAAGAGTTCCTTTCTCTTCACATCCCCGCCAACACTGCTTGTTCTCATTCTTTGTGATGTGTGCCAATCTCTGGGGTGTGAGGTGGTACCTCATAGTTGTTTTGATTTGCATCTCCCTGATGATTAGTGATGTGGAGCATTTTTTCATGTGTCTTTTGGCCATTTGTATTTCTTCTTTGTCAAAGTGTCTGTCCATTTCTTCTCCCCATTTTTTGATGGGATTAGATATTTTTTCTTGTAAAGTTCTGTCAGTGCCTTGTATATTTTGGAGATTAGCCCCTTATCTGATGGGTATTGGGTGAATAGTTTCTCCCACTCAGTGGGTGGCTCTTGTATCCTGGGCACTATTTCCTTTGAGGTGCAGAAGCTTCTCAGCTTAATATATTTCCATCTGTTAATCTCTGCTGGCCCTGATTTCTGCATATCAAAGAGAGAATGATAGCTCTCTCTCTCTAAGAGTCATGTACATTTAAGCTACAGAGATGAGCACCTACTCTGATTGCTTCTAGAAAAACATCCAGGAAGACATAACCCAGCTCTTCTGGGCCCTGAGAGTCTCCTCTGAGTCAGAATCATGTGATGAAGGATATAAGTGCAGGAGGTACCCAGGGACCCAGTACAGAACCTACCCCTCAGTCTGTGGTCAACACCCTACCAGTGTGTGCCACAAGACTTCACACTGTGTCATACGGGGAGAAACCTGGGACTCCAAAGCCACAGAGATGCTCCAGGCTCCCCGAGCACCAGGATGCGTCACTCTCTAGACAAGACCCAGGTGAGAGAAATGTGAGTTCTCTGGTCTCTGACATGACCCTGCTCCCTCTCCTTGAGCCCTGAGTATCTCTGTTTCTCCCACTATGCTCCTGTGTCTGAGGGAGGGGGGGGGGTCTATTTTTTTGTCCCATGTGTGACATCTTCAGGGTCCAGGGGGCAAAAGGACTGATTGTTCTCATTTCTGAAAAGGGGACAGGAGATTAAGGTGACAGAGGTAGGACCCCAAGAACTCTGAGTGTCCTGATGGACACCCACTCCCCAACCTCCTAAACTCAATGCTCAGCACTGTTTTTTTCCATGAGCCTCAGCTCCTGAGATGAGCAAAGGCTGAGCATCTCATCAGCACAGAATCTGTGGGATGGTCTTTTCAGGTGATAATCTCTGGCTGCCCTGAGAGAGAAGAATGGCAGTTCCTGGCTGTGACAAATGCATGTTTCTCAATGGCACTGCATTGTTGCTGCTTAATTGGTCATCACAGGTGAAAGAAGAGAATGAGAACAAGAGGAGGCCAAATCTGCAGAGGGGCACAACCAGGCTTCCTGGAGAACTGCAGTGAACTAAGGCAGTTGCCCCAACTGATTCTTGGGCAGAAAGTGAGTCGGAGGAGAGTTCAGTCTATCCTGACCTTTCATCCATCTGATTCTTTATAAAAATAAGGGTCTTCAGAGGGACTCCAGAGAGTCAGGCACTGACCACAGTCTGTCCCCATAAAGTTTGTCCCCATTTGCGCCCCATATGCTCCCTTAAGCACCACCAGAATGATCACTGAGCACAAAAAAATGAAGTCTTACACAGAGGTGGTATGCACCTCCCAAAATCCGAATTGAAAACCAGAAGCAAAGATGAAGATGGGAAAAACATGTTAGGATAATTTGAAGTTAAACATAATTTTAAACACAATTAAATGTCCAAAATGTAGGAGAAAGAAGGTGAAAGCATTGAGATCCTGAAATAGTCACCATATCTTAACTAAATTATATTTAGAATATTTAAGAGGAGGAGTCACCCAGAGTCTCTCTGTGCCAAGATTTTTGTTTGTATACTCAGGGGTAACCTTCTGTGGACAAGACACCGTTCCCTCATCCATCTCTCCAAGAATCAATTCCCTTTCTATTTCCTTCTGTCTTCAGAGCCCTTTTTTCTTCACAGCAGCACTGTCAGCTGTGAGCTGTTGAACAGGATCTACCTAGTGACTGCCTTCAGCAATTCCCTCAGCTGCCCTGGTCCTATCTGTCACTTCTCAATGTCCTGACATTAGATCCCGTAGGATGCAGTAGGAGCTGCATTTTCTCTTCCTGAATCCTCACTGATTTCTCTATCCAGAAGGTCACGGAATGGCTCATGTGGGTATCAACTCGACAGATCAGAAATCAGACATTTGGGCCTGGAAAGATAACATTTGCCTTGCAAGCAGCCGATCCAGGACCAAATGTGGTTGGTTCGAATCCCGGTGTCCCATATGGTCCCCGTGCCTGCCAGGAGCTATTTCTGAGCCGACAGCCAGGAGGAACCCCTGAGCACCACCGGGTGTGGCACAAAAACAAACAAACAAAAAAAATCAGACATTTAGTCAGTGTTTTTCAAGAGAGGTTTTCCTACATTTTTCTTACATTTGTACCTGATTGAAATATAATTTTAGTTTCACAACCTTTTATTTTTAAAGACATTCTTCATTAAATGTCTGAATTACCTGAATTACCAATTTATACCTTATTGAGTCTCTGGCATACCAGGCCTCAGCACCAATCTCTTCACCAGTGTCCATTTACACCACCACCATTCGAGTTCAGATTTTGTACAAATGTTTGAGGTAAAATGGGATGCATGGAGTGCCTTTACTTTGGAACATTTATCACAGCTAAGATAGGCAAAATATCATTGTGTTTTCTTCCTTTTATTTTCTCCTGTAGTAATATGTGTCTGTGTAGTGGATACCTAAGAGCTCTGTTTTCAGACATGTTGAAATATTGCTTTGTCTGATCACAATGTTGTACATTAGGTGTCAGAACTGACCAGCTAACATTAAACCTTTGCTCCTTTGTTTTTTTTTTTTTGTTTTTTGTTTTGTTTTGTTTTGTTTTGGGGCCACATCCGGCAGCACTCAGGAGTTACTCCTGGCTCTGAGTTCAGAAATATCTCCTGGCAGGCTCAGGGGACCATATGGATACCAGAAACCAAACCCAGGTTTATCCTGGGTTGGCCACAGGCAAGGCAAATGCCCTACTGCTATGCTATCTCTCCGGCCCAAACCTTTGCTCCTTGACCAATCTCTCCACATCTGTCTCTATTGGCCTCTGGAGCCAACATTCTGCTTTCCCATAGGTGTCTGACACAATTAGATTCTATTTGAAAGTACCAGTACAGGCACCCTTTAGTTTCTCAGAATCTGACTTATTTATCTTATAAGACATTATTGACTCATTCATTGTGTCACAAGTTTGGGGCTTAATTTCTTATTTAGAAACTAAACAGAATGTTTTCTGTGTTTTTCCACGGGGAACACAAGGTGCTTCCATATTGTGGCTTCTTTGAATCTTGCTGCAGAAAAGGAGTTTGAGAGGCTGAAGCAGTGATGCAAGCGGTAGGGCATTTGCCTTGCATGCACTAACCTAGGACAGACAGTGGTTCGATCCCCAGTGACCTATATGGTGTCTCCCCAAGCCAGGAGCGATTTGTGAGTGAATAGTCAGGAGTAACCTCTAAGCACCACTGGGTGTGGCCCAAAAAAGAAAGGAAGGAAGGAAGGAAGGAAGAAAGGAAGGAAGGAAGGAAGGAAGGAAGGAAGGAAGGAAGGAAGGAAGGAAGGAAGGAAGGAAGGAAGGAAGAAGAAAAAGAAAGAAAGAAAGAAAGAAAGAAAGAAAGAAAGAAAGAAAGAAAGAAAGAAAGAAAGGAAAGAAAGAAGAAGAAAGAAAGAAAGAAAGAAAGAAAGAAAGAGAAGAAAGAAAGAAAGAAAGAGAGAGAGAGAGAAGAGAGAGAGAGAAGAAAGAAAGAAAGAAGAAAGAAAGAAAAGAAAGAAAGAAAGAAAGAAAGAAAGAAAGAAAGAAAGGAAAGAAAGAAAGAAAGAAAGAGAAGAAAGAGAGAGAAAGAAAGAAGAAAGAAAGAAAGAAAGAAAGAGAGAAAGAAAGAAAGAAAGAAGAAGAAAGAAAGAAAGAAAGAAAGAAAGAAAGAAAGAAAGAAAGAAAGGAAAGAAAGAAAGAAAGAAAGAAAGAAGAAAGAAAAGAGAAGAAAGAAAGAAAGAAAGAAAGAAAGAAAGAAAGAAAAGAGAAGAAAGAAAGAAAGAAGAAAGAAAGAAAGAAAGAAAGAAAGAGAAGAAAGAAAGAAAGAGAAGAAAGAAAGAAAGAAAGAAGAAAGAAAGAAAAGAAAGAAAGAAAGAAAGAAAGAAAGAAAGAAAGAAAGAAAGAAAGAAAAGAAAGAAAGAAAGAAAGGAAAGAAGGAAGGAAGGAAGGAAGGAAGGAAGGAAGGAAGGAAGGAAGGAAGGAAGGAAGAAGAAGAAAGAAAGAAAGAAAGAAAAGAAAGAAAGAAGAAAGAAAGAAAGAAAGAAAGAAAGAAAGAAAGAAAGAAGAAAGAAAGAAAGAAAGGAAAGAAAGAAAGAAAGAGAGAAAGAGTGAGAGAGAAAGAGAAAGAAAGAGAGGAGTTTGACTACCTCCAAGGGATGGTGTGACTTTTGGACAGATCATCATTGCTCAATCTTAGGGTTCTCATCTTTGTGGACGGGGTTGTTGCATTAAATAATTAATGATGGCGTTGGATGGTGAAGGATGGAGGCCTTTGTCCTTAGGCCCCAGCCACGTGGCTTCATCCCCCATCAACCGGGGAGTCTGGGGTCCAGGAAAGCGATGGGTATTGAACTCACTCACAGGCAGGCATCAGGAAGCATCAACTTTATTCATACCCTATCCACCACATGTGTGGCTTATATTATAACCTATTAAGCATTTGCTATTCTTAGCTAGCCCTGCATCTTAACTCCTTTCAGCCATCTTCCATTTGACCTCCATGCCGGCCAAAGACCAAAAGGCCAAAAGGCCTAAAGCCCTAATCCCCTGGGTCGAAGGCCTTATATAACCTTCCAAGACCACTCCCCGAAATGGGAGGGGTCTTGCAGGTAAGATTACACCTAATATCCGGTTCCCAAGATCCCTCCCAGAAAAGGGCGGGTCTCAGGTAGGTACACCTAAATCCAGGGTGGAGTTACAGGGGTCTCTCTAGAAGTCTGCCCTAGTGTCAAACTATTAGCCTTTTCTCCTCAGAACACCAGAGTTTCCTCTCAAATGGGTTTCCACTAAGTACAGGCTAAGTCAGGGAACTCTGAAAAGTATCTGTGAACCAGCCAGTCAGTTCATCCTTCCTGGGACAGGACTGGCTTTTCCTAGCTGAAAGAACACTCTCCAGAGGCCTTTAGTCTTCATGTCTGACTTCAGCTCTTTCTGGGGCCTCCGGCTGCAATACACCCTGAATATTTGGACAAAATAAACTCATATGTGATTCAAATCTAAAGTATGTCTATAATTGTTTCATCCTTACACATACAGAGAACAGAACTAAAACTAGAGATGTATGTGGGAAGATCTAGAAAGGCATTACTGAGGAAAGCTGATTATGGAAATATATTTATATTTGTGTTTGTGTAACAGATATGTATGTATGTACATATGTATGTGTAAATATGATGTTTATTTTATTGTCAGCTTCTCTGCCATTTCTCCTTTTCCGTAGTAGCTATAAGAAAATTTTCTTTTAAAAGGATGATAACTGAATACTTATTCATGGTGAGAGAAAGAGGTAAACTTGAGCTTCCATTATTAGGTCAAAATTCACAGCTTCCCTAGAAGATGAAATCCAGCTATTAACCCAAAACAAAGGAGTTCCCTCATTTTTCTTTTTCCTTTTCACTCAGTCTTTATATATATACACAAACTCACCTGGATGACTACCCACCTCGCCTGGTTAAATTTTGGGAGATTATAGAAAGAGAAGCTTGAGTTTTGGTCCACTCAGGTGGAGATACTTCCAGAGGAAAAGAAAACTAACTCCATGACTCTGTCCTGACTGGCTTGGTTTATTAATCCTTCATGGCGACCCTACCTGCTGCATCATATCCGTCTGTTTGAGGTTGAAGATATGATGTGTGGGTTGATTTCACAACAGTGGGGATTTATTTCACACTTCCCTGTGCACTTCTATAAGGAGAATGAGCTTGATTCCACTATGAGTGTTCAGGGAGACAAAAATTCAATAAGAGCTGGCTTTTGACAAACACTTTCTCTATCCATTTGCAAGATCTTGGGATATCTGATGCTGTGTGTGAATCCAAAGGGCAAATTAAATTTGCACTTAAATTTCTATGAGCATTGCATATTGTTTCTCCTATTTCAGAATATACTTAGAGTTGTAGGTCTGTCTGAGACTCTGAGTCACTCCCAGAATCTAAGGGTCAGTAGTGTTTCTAGACCAGAGCCCTGATGACGGAAGGAGGGAGATGGTGCCCCCAGTTCAGCCTACTGACACTCCACAAATGTATGATCACACATGATCCTGTCAGTATATGTGTTGGCAGCTGGAAGCGCCTGTGTGCTGCAACTCTGCTCAAAAATAAGGGTCCCAAATTTCCACCCAGGAGCAGGGGCAGACTGAGAAGGGTAAGTGGACAATGTAGTTATGTTGTAGAGATTTGGGGGTGATAAAGCAGTACTTTTGAAGGCAACTATGAATTTACTACTTAAAAAAGGCATTATTATATTAAATAAAAAAAAGAATTCAGTATCTGAATCTGACTAAAAAGGGGGTTCACAGGGAAAGTTTTTTTTTTTGGTTTTTCAGGCCACACCCGTTTGATGCTCAGGGGTTGCTCCTGTATAAGCACTCAGAAATCGCCTCTGGCTTGGGGGGACCATATGGGACGCCGGGGGATCGAACCATGGTGCTAGCGCTTGCAAGGCAGACACCTTTCCTCTAGCGCCACCTTGCCGGCCCCAGAAATTTGTTTTATACCCATCCCTTAGTAATAATTTTTAAGGAACTTCTTATTCTTATTAATGATCAATAATTTATATTACCCACTAATCTTTTACAATCAATTAAAGTTACATGCATATATCAAAGTATAAAATATTAATTGTTGACACATATGGATTCTTTATGCTTTCTTAATTACTAGTTACCATAATTGAGTGAGCATTAAGACCATACAATCTCTGATGCTACACTTCAAACATTTCTTTTGAGTTCAGGAGTGGTTGTTGTGAATAGGTAATGGCCACAGCCTGTGTGTGAGTGAATGTCTGTTGTAAGTGCTCCAACATTATTGTTCCTATGGGGAATGATAATAATGAGAAGCTAACATAGAGGTACATTAAACTTGAGTGCAGTAGATACAACTTGTGAAAATTGATTGTTACTGACCTTTCATTTCCCAACATTTTCATTTATCTCCCATGCTCAGACCTCCAAGTGGAAGAAGATCCCCAAGGGAAGAACTGTGAGCAGGCTCAGAGTCTCTTCCAAGCGACTCCCAGACCAGCACCTTAGCAGCTGAGTCCTGGTGGTTTCATGTGGGACCTGCAGGCATCTCAGAAGTGACACTAGCCTCAGACTGAGGATGGGATTCCTGTGACTGACAGCGGTAAAAGCAGGACTGGGGTTTTTGTTTTCTTCAAAGGAGGAATAAAAAGAGGAGGAGGAGAGGGAGATGCAGGAGGAGAAGAGAAGGAGGAAAGGAAGGAAAGGAGGAAGAAAAAGGAAGAGAGGGAGATGGAGGAGAGAAAGGAAAGGAGGAGAAAGAGGAGGAAGAAAAAGAGGAGAGGGAGATGAAGAGAAAGAGAGGAAAGAAAGGAGGAGGAAGGAAAAGAAGAGGGAGATGGAGGAGAAGAGAAAGAAAAGAGGAAGGAAAGGAAGAGGTGAAAAAGAGGAGGAGGAGAGGGGGATGCAGGAGGAGAAGAGGAGGAGGAAAGGAAGAAAGGAAGAGGAGGAGAAAGAGGAGAAAGAAAAAGGAGAGGAAGATGAAAAAGATAAAGAGGAAGGTAAGGGGAAGAAAGGAGGAAGTAAAGAAGGAGAGGGAGATGGAGGAGAAGAAGAAGAGGAGAAGGAGGAAAAGAAGGAATGGAGGAGAAGGAGAAGGAGAGGAAGGCAGGTCCTGCAAGCGGAGAAAGTTTTTCGGGACTGGGGGTTCTTCCCAACAAAACACACCCTAGGTCCATTTATGGGTGTGTAGGGTCTGAAGCTGAAGTCAGGTACAGGGATGGACCAGCTCTGACCTAAGGTTTCCAGTTACTGCCCAAATCTGTTTTTCACAGGGGACCATAGCAGTAGGATCCACAGATGTCTCCTGAGCCTAGAAATGATACCGTGAACATGTCTCAAGTACTCTGGAATAACTGGACAATGTTACTCACAGGAGAAAACACTTCATCAGTGAACACAACAAACCTTACAAATACTCACAGGGATTCTGAAAATGTCACAAATATGGTCATTAAAAGTGTCACTATAGCCATCTGCCTCTGCGGCATGGTGGGCAATGGAATTGTCATATGGCTGTTGGGTTTCTGCATGAAGAGAAACCCTTACGGTGTTTACATTCTCAACTTGGCCATAGCGGATTTCTTCTATCTCTCAGACAATATTCTTGGGATTTTAGTTTTCATTAAATTAATTTCCTTTTATCTATTTTGGTTTGCAAACACACTCGGAATGTTTACTTATTTAGTGGGTCTGAGCCTGCTCATGGCCATCAGTGTTGAGTGCTGTGTCTCTGTACTCTGGCCCATCTGGTATAAATGCCACCGCCCAGCACATCTCTCCACCATCATGTGTATCCTCATTTGGGTTCTCTTCCTTATTTTCTGGTTAGTGATATTAATAGGATTTCCTTACTCAAAGGTTGGAGATGGGTTTAGAATGTGGCTCATAACCGGAATGATGTCCTTTCCTACTTTCCTGGTGCTCCTTGTGTCCTGTCTGACTCTGTTCATCCGGGTCCAGTGTTACTCCAGGCAGAGAAAACCCAGCAAGCTCTACTGGACCATCCTGCTCAATATCCTGGCCTTCCTGCTGTTCAGTGTGCCAAGAGGAGTCTATTTGACTTTCTGTTGGTTCTCGTGGTCAACATTCCACAACCTGAAAGTATGGTACTTCATGAACCTCTTCTGTACTTTGAACAGCCTTGTCAACCCCATTATCTACTTCTTTGTTGGACGACATGGGCATCAAGGGGGCAGGAAACCTCTCCGAGAAGTGCTCCAAAGTGCACTGGACAGTGACGAAGCTGAACAGAGAAGAAGAGCACAATCTTCAGACAGAGCATGATGTCCCCTGAGCATCAAGATAAGCATTATGCTGAGACCCCATGTCTGATCCTTCAGACCAGGTATTGCTTCTGGGTAAAACCTCTGAGTTTCCAAAGCATCCAGAATGACTATAGACTCTTCTAGAGAAAGAAAAATCTCAGTGTGGATTGCATCCTCAGTATCAGACTCTATAAAATAGAGCTCTTGTTTTCTCTTAGAAGTACATACATCTTTGGGTTCAATAATTAATCAAGAGCTACAGTAATAGTAACATAGGATTCATGACAATTGTTAATAATCGTTTGGATATATGTACTTCAATATGGATGTACTTGTATAATGTTCTCAAAGAAGAATGTAGGTGTCAAACTCCATATTACCACAGTATATAGCTTATTAAATTTTCATGTTAGGTCAATTAATTCAGAAATTCAAATTATACAGAAAATTACATGTTTTCTCTCATTTTTAATTATAACACCATAATTTACAAGTTGTTCATAATACGATTTGCAGGCATTAAATGTTCAAATACTATCCCACCATGAGTGTGACCTACCATTCATAGAGTCACACAATTTCTCATTTACACCACCATAGGTTGCCTCCATACAGGCACAAACAAATTTACTTCATATTGTTTTTATAACACAAAGGCAAATAGAATTATTCAAACTATAGATCAACTAGGGTCAATTTGAAACAACTGTTCTATCTCTTCATGGTGTTAATAGAGTCAATGTCTCAGGATTTTCTGGGCCATGGTTAGTTTAAGTGGAGCCTTTCATGCTACTATTGAGGCTCACAGAGATTGGTAGATTTCTACAAAACTTTCCTGTCATATTTACTGGGGTATACTGAGCTAATATTATTATAAAATATTTTATAAATGATGGACCATAGGTTCAGGATTTCTAAATTTGTTGGCATGAAAGTTTGATAAAGCCAAATCATGAACTTGGGCTGTTTCTGTCAGTTTTAGTAATAGTGCTGGCTTCTAAAGTTCATGCCAAAAAGAAGATATATATAACATCTTTCTGAGATAAGGGCCAGAAGGACTGGCTCAAAGAGTGATGAGTGCAGTTGGAGAAATAACTACGCTGAGAACTATCATAACTATGTTTGTGAATGAGGGATGTAGAAAACCTGTCTCAAATACCGGTAGGGGGTGGGGAGGGAAGAGATGGGGCATTGGTAATGGGAAGGTTACATGGTGAAGAGGGGTGTTCTTGTTATGATTGAAACCCAACTACATTTATGTTTGTAATCACGGTGTTTAAATAAAGAAATTAAAAAAAAACATCTTTCTGAGTGTATCACAAAGGGATAAGCTTAGACCAGGTAACTGGGAAGTATCAGTGTTTATTATTTCCTTTTGGAGCTTGGTGGAGTATTGAGGTTGTTTTCCTGCAGAGAAGATGGTGCCTGGGGGGGGCGGGGGTGTTAAGGTGCAGGTGGGTGTTTGGGACCTTGCTCCAATCCCTCCCAAAGAGAATAATCTGTTTAGCCCTAACTTTGGGTTTCCCAGGGATGATGTAGCTGCACCTAAGTTTTCTACTTCTTGATCATATTTTTGGGAACACAGAGACCCTGATAAGTTGTCCTTCCACTTATACTGCATACCTGCCCAATTTTCCTGCAGAAAATCAGGGTTCTGCTTTTGATCTTGATTTCTAGTTAGAAATCTGTAATGAAAACACTTTGACAGACCCAAAATATAGTTCAGTGGGTGAGGAGCTGGCCTTGCACACAGCCAACCCAGATGAGATCTTTAATATTGTAGAAGGTTCCCTGACCTCTGCCAGGACTGAGTATTCCATTAAAAGCCTGGAGTAAACTTTGAGCATAGCTGAGTGTGACCCAAAAACAATAACAGTAAGTGGAAATAGAGAAATTAAGTTAATTTCTCAGTGTGGAGCCAAAGGCACAGTAAGGGATTAGCCAATAGCCAAAGGCAGAGAATCCTGACAGTTGGTCTCCAGAACTGAGATCTCCTGGGGATGAAGGCATAGGTCCACAGGGGTGGTCTCATGGGGGTTGAGCCATGGGATGTTGATGGAACAGTGTCTCTACAGATTCAAACAGTAAGGTTTATTGGGAAAGACCCCCACATCCCATGACAATGAGTTCCTGGATCTTAATAAAACTTAGAACTGGGTTATGAAGCAGTTAGTGTCAATTGCCTTAGTGCTGCCCAGATTCATCTTGTGGATAAATGATCTAAAGTTTGATAAGACCTTTATCTGGTGTCCTGTAGGCCCAGAGAAGGCCCTCTGAGAGAAGCTGCATAGGACCAAGGGCCTGGAAAGGCTTATCCAAAAAGTCCAACAGCTGCTCCCAAGTCTTCATCCTCCTCACACAGGTGTAGCCCCATTGGAGCAGAGTGGGAGAAACAGTAGAAACCACATTGGGACAAAGGAAGCATGAGATTGACAGTCTGAGCACATGTCATTTTCATCTCCCTGCTCTCCTTTTCTCCTTTCCTCAGAACTTCCAGATCAAAACTGTTTTTCTTCACTGCTCATCTCCTCCTCAAATTCCTATGAGTGGGAAAGGCGAGCACCTGAGAGGCTGGTGAAGGTCTAGGCCTGATTTGTTTTTCCTGAAAGAGCAGGGATCACAGCTAACATACATCAGACTCGGGCTTCCCTGACATTGCCTGGGAGAGAGAGAAAAAGAGAAAGAAGATAGGAGAGTTGAAAGAGGGAGAGAAAGAGAGGAGAAAGAGAGGAGAGAAAGCAGAGAGATGCAGATCTTTTATAAGTGGCCCTCTTTTCTCCTCCACACTTCATACATGTCACCTGGAGACTATCTGCATTGTCATATGCAGGAATTATCTAACTCATGGAAGCAAGAAAATAAAATTGATAAATCAATGCAGATAGATGTACTTTCTGTAGTAAGAAACTGGTATTGGAACTTCTGACGTCTTCATTTACTATTGTGTATCTTTACTTATCTTTAATCAATTCAATTATTAATTTGTCTTAAGTACTTGCCTGGTCCCCATTTGGTCCATATTAGGAATGTTATTTCTTCACAAAATAATAATAATTTCTTAATTATAAAAAATAATCCTGGGGCCAGCGATGTGGCGCTAGAGGTAAGGTGTCTGCCTTGCAAGCACTAGCCAAGGAAGGACTGCGGTTCGATCCCCCAGCATCCCATATAGTCCCCCCAAGCCAGGGGCAATTTCTGAGCACTTAGCCAGGAGTAACCCCTGAGCATCAAATGGGTGTGGCCCCCCAAAAAAACAAAATAAATCCTCTTTTTTTGTTATAAGTTTTTGAATCTAAAGATTATGTCATTTGATATTCATATGGCCACTCCAATCACTTATAGAGTGTCGTTTGACAATTGTCTTCTAACCTTTGACTTTGAGTCTATGTTTGTTTTGACTATTCAGATGTGTATTTTGCTCACAGGAAATTGTTGAATTCAATATCAGTTTCTCTTTTCCACTATTTATTTAAATAAAATAAATTTTACTGAATCAACATGAGATATACAGTTACAAGGTTATTCAGATGAATGAATTTTATCATACAATATCTAGCACATTTTCCTTCCCCTCTTATCACCAATTTCCCCATTTCCCTCTTGCTCCATCCCCTCCCTGTCTGCTTTATGGAAGACAGTTAATAAAAATGGATTTAATTTTTTAACCTATTCATCAACTGTGTCTCATAATTGGTGCATTTTTAGATCATTGACATTAAGAGCTTACTGTCAAGTTTGGCTCCATCTTTCTGTAGAAATTTGGTGTGTTTTCAGGGGTTGCCTTATCTTAAATTACCCACTTCAATTCTTCTTTTAAGGTTTGTTTGAGTCTATGATGTTTTCAAGCTTTTGTTTATTCATGATGTTGTGTATCATTTCTACAATCTGAATGTGAGTCCTATTTGGCAAAGTGTTCTTGCCAAGGTGTTCCTCTGATTGAGTCTTTTTACTGAAGCCCACCACTGCCTTTGAGCATGAAGGGTTTCCTTCGGTTAATCTGCTGTAAATCTTTTTTTTTCAGGCCATACCCGTTTGATGCTCAGGGATTACTCCTGGCTAAGTGCTCAGAAATTGCCCCTGGCTTGTGGGGACCATATGGGATGCCAGGGGATCGAACCATGGTCCTTCCTTGGCTAGCACTTGCAAGGCAGACACCTTACCTCTAGTGCCACCTCGCCGGCCCCATCTGCTGTAAATCTTAAGGAACGAAGTCTCTGTTGCTGATGAAATGGGGTAGAGAGCTCTATATATGAACAGCTCCGACAGGTATGGAGCTCATTTAGAAGAAAGGAGTGAGGTGTAAGAAATGGAATCTCCTAGACAGTGGAACACTGGTGAGCCATATGCAAAGAAATGTGATTTAGGTTCCTGTCTCTTCCCATGTACAAAGGTCAATTAAAAATCATTAAAGATTCATCCTCCATAATCAGGACCTCAGAGGAGACTGAAATGATATTATTTACAAAAATACTCCCTCTTATTGTATGAGAGAAACATATTTGCACCCTATACATCAGAGGAATGACTACAACACACAATATACAATGTGTTATGTATGTAAACATTTCCATAAGATTATTATGTTACCGATCCTACTCTAATCAATAATTGTGCCCTATCTTAGGGTGTGACCTGGTATTCTGCTCCCACCCTAGGGTGGTACCTGATTCTGCTTCCATGCTAGGGTGGTACCACCTAATTCTGAGGTATAAAAGCAAGGGTTTGTGGAAGGCAAAGGCATTTTTCAAGGGCTGATTCTGGGGCTAATGGGATGTAGAATTCTGCTTTCCACTGTTTGTGTAGGTCATGGCCCCACAGGGATGGTGAGAATGGACCCACATGAGGTCTGATTATAGCTCTTTGATGTTCTGGGCCATAAAACACCATAGTTCTGGTACTCAGCAAACAGGAACTTAAATCTCCTACTCCTTCTAGGGAATACGGGATTTCCTGGAGAGGCCAATTTTCTGGCATTCTTTATCAGAGATTACAGTAATGTGAGCACCCCTGTCTAGCATGCCAACAAAGGGTCACCCTTCCAAGTGAAGCTTGACCATTGGGCTTTCATCTTTAAATGTAATAACCAGAGCCATGAGTGGGTTGTGAGCAGCACCGGATCTGTGCTTCCAAAACCTTCAATTCTTATCTGAGTTCCCACATTTGACATAAGGTCGTTGTTTGGGCGCCATTATGTTGCAAGTCAGCCCTTGATGGGGCTGACTGATGGAGGGATGGAGGATGAGGTCTTTCTCCTCCATCTTGGAGCACGAGTCTGCCACCCTGTTCAGCCAGCGGTTCTGAGGTGAATGCAGCAGGTATAAAGCTAACAGGCAGTCAGGCTTCAGAAAATAACAGCTTTATTCAGTGGGCATGGCTGAAGCCAAAAGCCTTAGAATCAGCCCTCGAGAAAAGCCCCTGCCTTCCACAGACCTTTGCTTTTATACCTCAGAATAAGGTACTACCCTAGGGTGGGAGCAGAATACCAGGTCACACCCTAAGGTAGGGCACAATTATTGATTAGGGTAGGATTAGTAACATAATAATCTTATGGAAATGTTTATATACATAACACAATGTACCATCAAACTTAAGAACAATAAACAAGCACATAAAAAACTGGGTAAAGGATATGAGCACTCCAACAATAAAGATAAGTACCACATAAAAGCCATGGTCTTGAGATAAAAAACATGGCAGAGCACGTAAAGGAAGAAAAGAAAATAAATAAATATAAATGGAGACAACAACTTCAATAACCACACCAAAACAAAGAAATTGACAAAAACTAGATAAATAAAAAAATTTTTTTTTGGTTTTTTCCTTTTTTTTTTTTTTTTTTTTTTTTTTTACTTTTTCTTCCCTCCTGAAAAGGCACAGTAAATATTGGGATTATTTGAAAAGGAATTCCCTTGGCCTAACAGATACAGGATTTCTCCAACCTTGAAGTATATTGTCATGGGATTAACTATAGGCTCCTTTCAGGTTCATTTACTCTCCCCTTGGTTCTTTTGTGGTGTATGGAAAACTTCTGCCCCCTCCTGGGTGATAAAATCAGACCTCTGTATCTAGAGATCTCGGTATCTGCATAGGTCAAGGAGTGGAACTTATGATGAAGTCTTTCTTTGTGGTTCTAGAAGTTCTGTTCCCTCAGTGTCATTTTAATCCGTCTTCTGTGGTTGGTGGTCTTGGTCTTTGCGCTGATCCTAGGATGGGGCCTGAGATAGCATCTTTCATTATGTTTCCAGAAGACCCATTCCATTGCAATTGTCTCAGACAGACCTCTGGAGCTAGAGAACATGGTTGTTGTGCAGATCGTAGCTCAAACCCTAGACTAGGGCTTTTTATTGGTCCCAGGATACATACATGGTTCTATCAGCCAGTCATCTGTAAATCGTGATCTTGGCATTTGGACAGACCAAAGGGTGACAAGTCTTTTGATTTTGTCTTATCGTTAGCTGGTGAGGTAGAATAACCTGCTCTTAGGTCAAGTTGTTCCCATTTTCCTCGTTGTCAGGATATCATATTAGAACTGGCACTTGTTGGTGTCCAAGCAGTATTAAGGATGTCCAAGATGGGATTTGTTTTCTGTGGTTGTTGTGAAGAACTCTGTCTTTTCTTTTTTTTGGGGGGGGGCACACCAGTTTGATGCTCAGGGGTTACTCCTGGCTAAGTTGCTCAGAAATCGCCCCTGGCTTGGGGAGATCATATGGGACACCAGGGGATTGAACTGCGGTCCTTCTTTGGCTAGCGCTTACAAGGCAGACACCTTAACCTCTAGCGCCACCTCATCGGCCCAATGTGTTGTTACTATGTCTGGGATCCAGGGTTCAAGACTGGATGGTTGGTGTCTAATCACCTGGGGTCTAAGTTGGGTCCCCATGACATATTTTCAATCCACTCTTTGCCAACTCTACAGGCCTCATGTCCTATTCATACATGGTTGATGGGCCAGTAGTCATTAACTTGTAAACAGAGACACACTTATATTCACTGCAGTACTAATTAAAACAGTCATATATGTAAAAAAAAAAGTCAGCAACAAAAGATAAGACAAAAAAATTGTGGATTATAAATATAATGACAAGATCTCAGCTAAAAGATGCAACACACTCTTGCATTTTGCCCCAACTGAAAAAATGTAGGGCCTTGTATTAAGAACTTCAAGACAACTACTATATGCCATGACTGAGTTGTGCAGTAGAAAAAGTAACCAAGGTTGGGAAGAATCAATGATCCATGAAAACTGACCATGAATCGAATCTGCCAAGCAAGGAGGGCTGGGTAAAGGGCTAGAATAGGGTAGAAGATAGTGGAAGGGGTGCTAGAAGGTGATTGTCATATGGGGGAGGGGCCAGACAGAAGCATTTTATTCTTGAAGTATAAATATTTGATGCTGCAATTAATCACAAAGGCCTAATACAAAATAACAATACTTTCTAAAATGATTAATCCATTTTTCACACTTACTTTCATTTTATTTGTATTCGGGAATGCAGCCTCACAGACAGGGAGAGAAAGTGTTGGTAGGTGTGTAGATATGTGAGCATAAGGTCCTGAAATAAAGAAGAGTATTCAATCTAGAGGGATTCGATATAGAGGGAGAGGAAAGATAAAGAGAGGGAGGGAAGGATGGAGAGAGGGAGGTATGGAGGGAGGGAGGAAGGGAGGGAAGGAGGGAGGGAGGGAGGGAAGGAGGGAGGGAGGGAGGGAGGGAGGGAAGGGAGGGAGGGAGGGAGGGAGGGAGGGAGGGAGGGAGGGAGGGAGGGAGGGAGGGAGGGAGGGAGGGAGGGAAGGGAAGGGAAAGCTATAACAGACTATTCTCTCCCTGAATCCTCATTTCTGGTCTGGAACTGAAGAAACTACTTAAGTCTTGACAACAATTGGGAACTAGAATCTTTTTTTTTAATTTATATCTTGATTTAAACATCTTGATTTACAAATATGATTGTAGATGGGTTTCAATCATGTAAATAATCTAATGTTGGGAACACCAATTTTTGCTCTGGGTATATTTACAACATGCTTAGATTAATTTTGTGGGTGAGGGGGTTGTGTCCAATCCACTGGTTGAGAAATCTTGATATCACTTTAGCTCCTTCCATTTGCCATGTTCAGAAGGGCAGAACCTCTCATTCAACATGCAGAAAAGGATAATTATTTTCTTTCTCAAAAGAAAATAATGGGGGGAGGGAGTCGGAGAGATAGCGTGGAGGTAAGGTGTTTGCCTTTCATGCAGAAGGTCATTGATTCGAATCCCAGCATCCCATATGGTCCCCCAAGCCTGCCAGGAGCGATTTCTGAGCGTGAAGCCAGGAGTAACCCCTGAGTGCTGCCGGGTGTGATCCAAAAACCAAGAAAACAAAAGGCAATGGAAAGTGTTTGCACTTTCTCTTGGATAATTGGCTGGACAGAAGAGAGGTCCTGAGAGAGCAGGTGAAGAAGGGTTTTCTTTTGCTTTTAATGAACTTTAAATTTAATACACAGCAAAGTGGGGTTCTGGGAAAAATCAATTTCTTCACCACACAGAAGTTCCAGTTATGCCAACCTTTTTGATGTTCAATTGCTGGTGGGCCCCAGTCTAACATCCTAGAAATTTAAAAAAAAAAAAAAGTAGGACTAGTTTTGCATCAACCCTGCAATACTGAGATTCAGCTTCCTTATATCTGAAACCCCTCCAGAATTATTATCCAGCAATATTTGGACTTAATCCAGGATCTGTACTGAGGGATGACTCCTGGCATGAATTCATGGGACCATATTCAATTTCTGGAAGCTGTACTCATTGTAGTATGTCTCCATTCTCATCTACTTTTCACAATTCGGGGAGGTTTTGTTTGTTTGTTTGTTTTGGATAGTAGTATATGGCAGTTTTCAGGCCTTATTCAAGACTTTTCTTTCAGGGATCACTCCTGGTAGGACTCAAGAGACCATATAGGATGCTGAGGATTGAAACAGATTGGTCGTGTACAAACCAAGAACCCTACCAGCTACGCTATCACTCTGGCCCTGCCCTCTCTCCTTTGGTCACTAGATAAATCTTGTCTTTCTATATCCAGTTTCCATCTCAGTGACTAACAAGACTCCTGAAATTTTTCAAAATCTACTCCCTCAGGAATCTTGCTTTAAGTCTCCTCTGTACTTGGACCACCTGGGGAAACCAAATGGTTTGCTCTTTCTCACAGTTAAGTTTCCATGATGTTACTTTTCTACTATCCCCCATAAATCACATAATTCACATAAATCACATTTTCTATTTTCTATTTTCCCCCATAAATCACATAATTGGAATGGGAAAAAATGGGAAAGCAAGGCAGGGAATTTTCTCCAATATCTTTTCTTTCTAAACCCATGGAAGTCTACCAGGCACAGAGAAGAAACTTGATGCTCCAATAGCTCATTAAGTAAATTAATGAAAGAATAAGTGAATTTGATTCCTATTTCATTGGCTCATAAATGTGCCATGTAAAAGTCCCAGTTCAAAATGGTTTATAGATACTAAAGAGATAAGACAGAACTGAAGAAATACACTTTGCTGTGGACAATCTCATATATCTCAGCAGAGAGTAATTTTATGAAAATCACTGAAAATGACTGGAAACCCACTTTCACTGCCTAGATAACCAAGCCCAGAGTCCTTGGAGGATCCTATGGGGTTCCAGGAATAAAGTCAGGGTTAGCAAGGGACTAGAAAAAGGCCTATCCCTTTAGCCCTAACACACTTTGATATCATATTTTATTAGACCTTATTATTGAAAATGTTGCTGCTATTAGCATTTCAGTCATTCAATATCCCAACTCTGAAGTCACCTTCAATGTTATGGTCTCTCCACCAACACACCAAGGTGGGTTCACATCCTCATCTGGTCAACCTCTGTTTCCATTTAATTATTCTATTTGGGACCACTTGATTTCATGAGTGTGAAACTCCATCCACATCAGGATTTCTCATAGGAACTTTTCCTTCATTTACAGATGAAATTTCCAGATGAAGATACTCCTGAATTCTCCTGTGATGGGAATACATTGAGTTTTCTTTCTATTTTCTTTCATAGATCCATATCAGGAAGATTTTTTTGTGAAAAGTGAGGAGGTTGTAGCCTAACTTAACATCATTTCATGAAGCTTAGATCTTTCAAGGTCTTAGAGAGAGATTTTGTGACAACCAATAGAGCCACTGGAGTCAAGGTTGGAAAATGAATTACCAGTCACCCCTTATTTTCCCTTCCTCATAGCGATGGTCCAGTCAGCTGAGCTTCCTAAGACCCTATGTAGTGATGAAGGGATCAGAGGAACCTTCCCTCTGCCTTTGGCATCTGGTCCAGGAGATAATATGGATGAATTGAATGCAGAAACCCCAATTTTGTTGAGGTCATCACCTCTCTTGCACATCAGGACTCTGAGCCCTGGTGTTCTTGGGAGAGATAATAACTGGGCCATTCCAAGGCCAAACTCAGTTCTCCACATGGTACAGAATCACTAAATGCTGCTCCAGTAATATATCTCTGAGCTCTTGGGTTGAAATGGTTTTTATTTTTAGTGTCTTTTAGGAAAATCTATTGACAGAATTTTCCATTTTTCTTTAATAGTGGGTATTAGGTTTGTCTGGAAAGCTGATAAAAAAAAACATGTGTTAGATAAAACAATGTCCTCCTGTCCCCATTTCCTTTTAGGTATATTGGGTAAGCTCATGTCCTAACTCAGTTATCTACAAATAGGACACTTAATCACTTGTTTCAAAATTTATGAAAATATAAAAAAAGAAATGCTTGTTTATTATTGAACACTTAAAATCTTATTTTTAAAAAATTGGTATTTATTTGGACTTACAGGTCATGAATTATTAATTTAACACATCTTATGAAAAAGTCAAGCATTCATATGTTAGGTGATACTATCATTTTCAACTATTTATGTACATATAAGCAAAGTTACATAAGTATATATGTAAATTGGAATGAATTTTTCAAAATAATACATGATAAGAATGATTAATGCGATTAATAATCTTATGGCGACAGTACATTAACTCACTTTTAACCTTTGGCGCATGATTTCTGCCTGTCTCAGAGAGAATGAGAGAACTCTCTGGGATAATTTACACTTGGGATAGAGAGATGAGCACTGACTCTGATTGCATCTAGAAAAGCATCCTGGAACACCCAAGGCATATCTTCAAAGCCCTGAGAGTGTTCTCTGGGGCAGACCCATGTGATGAAGGATATAAATGCAGGAGAGATCCAGGAACCCAGCACAGAACTTGCGATTCAGACTGTTATCAGCACTGACCACATTGCTATGGGCCATCACAAGGAGCTACACTGGGAGAAATCTGGAACTCCATGAGCCACAGGGACTCTTTGTGATCCTCAAACACCAGGATGCACCACTCTGGACAAGACTCGGGTAAGGAGAAATGTGAGTTCTCTGCTCTCTAACCTGCCCCCCCTCTGTAGAATGCCCTCAGCATCTCAGTCCTTCTCTGTGTGCTCTACCTAAGAGAGGGAGAAACTCTCTTTGTTCCTTGGTGATCACAGGGTCTAAGAGCAACAAGAGTTATTCTCATTTCTGAAAAAGGGACAGGAGGTTCTTAGGGTCTTTCCTCTGTTTTTTGAACCTCCTAAACACATTGTTCAGTGTTTTCTTTCCATGAGTCTCAAGCTCCTGAAATAAGCTAAGAGGCACAGAGGCACGGAGGTCAGCACAGAGGCCATGAGATGATCCCTTCAGAAATGATCATCTCTGGCTGCTCAGAGAGAGGAGAATGACAGTTCCTGCTTCTGTGACAAATGCCTGTTTCTCAATAGCAGGGTTTTATGTTTGTTTATTTGTTTTTGGGCCACACCCAGTGATGCTCAGGGGTTATTCCTGGCTATGCACTCAGAAATCGCTCCTGGCTTGGGGGACCACCGGGAATCAAACCGAGGTCCTTCCTGTTGCAGGCAAATGTGCAAGGCAAAATTCCTACTACTGTACTATCACAGCCCCTCAACAGCAAGTTTTTGACTGAACTTAATTTTCACCAGTGGAAAAAACAATAGAAGAGGACAAGTGGAGGGTCAGATCCGCAGAGGCATGAATGAAGCTCCCTGAGAATATGCAGTGAACTGGGATGTTGTCCAACCAAGTCCCAGGACTAAGTAAATCAAGGGGGTTCAGTCTACCCTGACTATGCTGTCTTTCAGCTCCCTGATAGGATTTTGAGAGTTGAGCTTGCAGAGGGGCTACATTGAATTAGGCACTGGCCTTGCATGCAGCTGGCTTGCTTCTATCTACAGCTTGGCACCCCACATCCCTTAAGCAACTCCAGGTGTGACTGCCAGACACAAAACCAGGATTAAGTACTGCACACAGACATGAGTTCACCCCAAAACCAACCAATGAAAACCAGAGTAAATACAATAGTGTATCCATCAGGAAAAGAGATGTGATGAACATGTGAGGATAATTTGAGGTTGAAATTGGCTTCAATAGTCTCCTTGTTTCTGGAGTGAAGAGGCAAGTTAGAGTCAAGTTAGGTCAAAGGTCAGCTGCTTCCCTGTGCACCCTCTGTGAGGGGAATGAGCTTGATTCCATTGTGAGTGTTCAGGGAGACCAAATTCCATGAGAACTGATATTTTGACAAATGTTCAGGGAGACCAAATTCCATAACTGATATTTTGACAAACACTCTCTAAACACGGCTAAGGTCCTTTGGTCTTTGATGCCATCTATGAAGCCCAGAAATTACCTTTTCCTTGGATTTCCTTGGCCATTACAGATTGGCTCTCCTCCTTTTTCAGAATATCTTCAGAATTGTGGGTCTATCTGAGATTCCATCCTTTTGAGAAGAGCCTCAGATTCTAAGGGTTAGCAGGATCCTGGACTGGAGCCCTGATGTCTCCAGAAAGAGAAGTGGTGCCTCCACTTCAGCCTGCAGAGATCCCTAACATGCATGTCACGTGTACTCTTTGTCCGTCTTCATGTCAGTATCTCTGTCCAAGACATTCCTGTGTCCTGCAGCTTTGCTAAGAAAGGAGGGTCCCACATTTCCTCTCATAGCAGGAGAAGAATGAGAGGAGTGAGTGGGAATACAAGTGAGTTTGAGATTTTGGTATGATAAGGCAGTACCTCTAAAGGCAATTATGAGTTTACTACTTATAGAGGTATCATTTCATTGAATGGAAAAGAGAAATAAAGATCTGACAAGAAATAAGTGTCACAGCAAAATTCTTTCCAAACCTTACTCTTATTAATAATTCTTAAGAAATTTCTTATTCTGATGACTTCTTTTTTAAGGGATTATTAATCATTATTTTTATAATTAATTAAAATTATATGTGTATACTATGATTATAAAATATTGTTCATTCATATGTATAATTTATAAATTGTTAATTGTGGAACATCATAACTGAGTGAGCAGTAAGACTGTGCAGTCTCTTCAATGATCCACCTTGAACATCTCTGTGAATTCAGGGATAGTTATTGTCATTGAGCCAGTGTGAAGGCACCAGTTGCAAGTGCTTCAATATTACTGTTGATTTTGTACATGATACCAACATGAAACTACATGCAGAGACATTAGAATTGCATTTGCATGCAGTAGACACAACTTGTAAATGCTCATTGTTACTGACCTTTCATTTTCTTGTTTAAAATAACATCTTTATTTAAGCATTATGATTACAAACATGTTCGTAGTTGGACTTCAGTCATAAAAAGAACACCCCCTGTTCACCAGTGCAACATTCCTACCACCAATGCCCCCCAACTTCCTCGTCCCCCATCCCCTGCCTGTATTCCAAACAGACATTCTACTACTCTCACTACCATTGTCATGGTAGTTGTTAATGTAGTTATTTCTCAAACTGTATTATTTCTCTAACCTTTCATTTTCTTTTTTTATTGTGACTGAAGTTCATTTACATAGAATTATTTACGATACATAGTGACAATGAATGAAGGGCATTCCCACCACCAATGTTATCCTCCCTCCACTCTTGTTCCCAGCATGTCTCCCACATCTCCCTCCTGTACCCCCCAGAATCCTACTGCAAATGGTCGCCACCTTACAGCTTGTTATAGGTTGGGTATCTATTCTGTTTGGTGTTCCAGTCTGGTCATTTTTTTTTTATTTACACTACATGTCCATATGACTGGTCCTGGTATCATTCTTCCCCACCCTCAATTTATGAGGCTGAATGAGTCAAATTATGCTATTCTGTTGGAGGTAAAAATGGTTACGGAAAAGAGAAGAAAAAAATTGGTATCAACTACTAAAAAAAAATCAGCGAATAATATCCACAAAAGTGGAAAAGAAAGAAGAAAAAAAGTGGAAGAAAATGAAGAAGCAAAATAATATCAAAAAACAAACAAAACACTATGATCAAAATAAAATTAAATTTAAAAAATTATGTAAATATGTACCTAAAATATTATTGTCAATAATATGTAAGCCACTATGATAAAAATAAAAATTAAATTAAAAAAAATAAATAAAACAAAACACCAGAAAAAGTGTTGCAGTGGCAGGGTTTGTGTTACCCCACCTTTTTTCTTTTCTTTTTTTTTTTTTGTATAGGCACAGCAAGTATTGGGGAAGGAAGGAAATTCTCATGGCCTAAGAAATTCAGGGTTTCTCCATTCTTGAAGCATATTGTCATAGGAACAACCACTGGCTCCATATCTTCTCATTGCCTTATCCCAGGGTTATTTTCTGTTGTTGTTGTTTTTTGTTTGTTTTTTTGTTTGTTTGTTTGTTTATTTTGTGGTGTCAGGAACGTTTCTTCGCTGTTGTGGATGAGAAAATAAGGCCACTATAGCAAGCAATCTTGGTATTTGCGCAGGTCCTAGTACAGGGCCTAGGATAGAGTCTTTAAGGTTCTAGAGATACTGTTCCACCATTGTTGGTGTGTTCAGTTTTCTGCATCATGTGCTCCATGTTTTTGCTCATTCCTTAAGCTGAGGTCTAGGAAATTATGGTTCCAATGGTTCTACTCAGTCTCTGTTGTCATAATTGGGCCTCTGTACTAGGAAGTCTTGATTTTTTGTAAAAAAAAAAAAAAAAAAAAAAACTGGGCTATAGCCTAGGGTATAACCTTTCATTTTCACTTATTTACAACACACAGACCCCCAAGTGGAGGAAGATTTCATCAGGGCAGAGATGTGAGAAGACTTAGGGTCTCTTGTCTTCCCCAGCGACTTCCAGAACAGTCCCTCAGAACCTGTGTCCTGGTAGGCTCAAGTGGGGACAGACATGCAGACGTCTCAGGAGTGACACTGGTCTGAGACTGAGAACAGGGCTTCTGATCCTGGTGGCTGGTAGGAGCAGAACTCGGAGACTGGGTTCGTGGGTCTGTGGAGTCTAAAGCTAGAGTCCGTGTGTGGACAGACCAGCTCTGACATCAGGAGCCCTGTCCCTGCCCACAGCTCTATTTCACAGGAAGCCACAGCAGCAAGAACCTCAGATGGCTCATGGGCCCAGAAATGACACCGTGGACATTCCTCAACTACTCTGGAACAACAGGACTGAGTTCAAAGAAGCAGAAAATGTCACCTCAGTGAACAGTACACAGATTATACGTACTTCAGAAAGTTGTATATATTTAGTGAGTACTACATCTGGGAGAGTCACTATAGTCATCTGCCTCTGTGGCATGGTTGGGAATGGGATTGTCATCTGGCTGCTGGGTTTCCGCATAAAGAGAAATCCCTTTGGTGTTTATCTCCTCAACCTGGCTGTTGCAGACTTTACCAGTCTTTTAACTACTGTTCTTGAGATTATACTTATGCTCACAAATTGTTCCACTAGTTCTTTTGATAATCTAATTTCGTTTGTATACACATCTACCCTGTCTTCATACTCAGCGGGTCTGAGCCTGCTCATGGCCATCAGCGTTGAGCGCTGTGTCTCTGTGCTCTGGCCCCTCTGGTACAAATGCCACCGCCCAGCACATCTCTCCACCATTGTGTGTGCTGTAATTTGGGTCCTGTGTTTTAGTTGTTGTTTAGTGAACATTGTGTGTGAATTTTTTTTGGGTAAAGACTTGAATGTAATGTGGGAATTGTTTGAGGCATTTTCCCTTCTTCCTTTTCCGGTGCTCATTATGTCCAGCATGATTCTTCTCATTCAACTCCGGTCCTTCAACAGGCAAAGACAGCCCAGCAAGCTCTACATCATCATCCTGCTCAATGTCCTGGCCCTCCTGCTACTCACTGTGCCAAGAGGTATCTATACAGTCTGCACATTTTTAAAAGAATATAATATTGACATATGGTCTGTCATGATCCTCCTCTGTGCTGTGAACAACACAGTCAACCCCATCATCTATTTCTTTGTTGGACAGTACGGGGAACAAAGGGGCAGGAAATCCCTCCGTAAAGTGCTCCAGCGTGCACTAATGAATGAGGATGAGGAAGCTGAGGAGAGAAGAAAAGCACTATCCCCAGACAGAGCATGACATCCCCTGAGTATCATGAGTGGGTACTCTGCTGAGTCTCTATGTCTAATCCTGCAGACACGGCAAAACTTCTGGATAAATCATCTGATTTCCATCATAGCATCCATAGTGACTTTGGGACTCTTTGGGAGATGTGTTAATGTGGATAAACCACAGCACTATTCATGGAAATGACTCCTTCCTGTCTGTCTACTAACCTTCTGTATCTCCCCTATATAAGACTTCAGTCCATGTGATGTTTCCAAGCTTTATACCTGTCTTCCTGGGACCACTTATCTTGGGACCCCTGTGTCAGTGTGTCCTGCTGGAGGAATCTCTCTGGTTTATTTATGGGCTAGTTGCACAGTCCTGGGTCTCTTTCCTTCTCAATATCCCCTGGATAGGCCCCTATAGACATATGCCCCAATATTGTTTCCTTTAAACTTTGTTGAGTCTCATGTCCTTGTAGATAGATAGATAGATAGATAGATAGATAGATAGATAGATAGATAGATAGATAGATAGATGATAGATAGATAGATAGATAGATAGATAGATAGATAGATAGATAGATAGATAGATAGATAGATGATAGATAGATAATAGATAGAGATATATATTTGGTTTTTGGGTCACACCCAGCAGCACTCAGGAGTCACTCCAGGTTCTACACTCAGAAATCTTCCTGGCAGGCTCGAGTGACTATATGGGATGCTGGGATTCAAACCACCATCCTTCTGCATGCAAGGTAAACGCTCTACCTCTATGCTATTTCTCCAGCCCCATGTCCTTGTATATTAAGGTCTATCTAATAAAGTTTGCACCCAGGTTCTGGGCCCCCTGGGACACCATTATGTCTACTGTTCTGTACTCCAAGTGTTCGTGCATTTTTTGGTTCTTGTATGTGTTTTATTATTTTTTTATTGTGGTCAAAGCAAATTACAATTCTTTCACAGTAATATTTGAGGCACATAGTGACAATGAATGAGGGACATTCCCACCACTAGTGTTGTCCTACCTCCACTCCTGTTCCCAGCATGCATCCCACGTCTCCCTCCTTTACCCCTGTAATGTTAGTGCAACTGTTTTCCCCTTGTACAGCTTCTTGTAGATTGGGTATCTATGCTGTTGTCGTTGACTTTGGATTTGGTATTCATGTCTGGTCAGAAGTATTCATACCTTTTTAACAGCCCAGATATATGACGTTTCAACGCTGACCACCCTACTCTGTTGTCCTGCCCAGACTCTACTGATGGCAGGAGGTAACACACTGATTACACCTGCTGGGCCTGCATAAATGTGGGGCCACTTGGGAGATACAGACAGTCTCTGAAGAGGAGACTGAAAGCAATGGAGTCACACTCAATTCTGTCTTTGTCTCTGTCTCTTTGTCTCTCTGTCACTATCTCAATCTCTTTTGTTTACCTCTTTTTCCCTTAGACATCACAGTTTGCATACTGTTACTGAAGGGGGTATTGTGTATATCACTTTACTTCCTTCCACTTACAATGAAATATTTTAATTACCTTTAGAGTAGTTATAGTAATATTGTTTGTAGAAAACTATAAAATTGGTACTTAGATACTGAAGACTCCTCATATAAACAAGGACAAAGATAAAGCACTTAGAACATGTTACCCTAAAATTTTAAGGAAAATAATTGAGAAAAATAGAATGATGGTATTTCAACCTTATGTTGTACATTTTCAGCTACTAGTCAGACCTAAAACAAATAGTGGATAAGATTTTAGTCAAGAAAAATGAAACACATGTTTTCTCTCTTCTTGTCACCTTCAGTACAGTACTGAGGCTTCATGTCCTAGTGTTGATTTGCATCAATCCATATGGAAAACCTTTCCACTCTGTAGTAGGGTCCATCCCCTGACAGACAGGAAGCTGCAGAGACCAGCCATGGAATTCCCAGATTGGTTCCTAAACAAGAAACACTTGCCCATTGTGTTCCAGTAACACCGAAGCAAACCCAGCAATGACAATGACATTTTCTCCGGCAGACAGGGGAAGAGAAAGGCCAAGATCACTGGGATGGAGGAAGCAGACCCAGGTGTTTCACTTTTTTCTCCTTCGTCTCTCTAAGGAGGAGACCCTCTAGAAGAATTCCGCTTATTTTCTGCATACGAGACCTTTACCCCTGTTTACTACTATTCCCTACTTCAAACAAAACCATGTAAATTGAACTAGCTACTCCTACCCCTCAGTTAGAGGGGGAAATAAGGGAGGCACCAGGACCAAACAGGTGCAAGACTACTAAGTATTAGGCTAGATACAGAGGGAACAACATATTCTGGCAGCCCTAAGGGTGAAGGAAGAGCATATGGGAGGCAGGACAAAAACGGAGGTGTAGGGAGGACAAATTGGTGATGGAAATCCCCCCTGATTTTATGTAAATATGTACCTAAAATATTATTGTCAACAATATGTAAACCACTATGATCAAAATAAAAATTAATTAAAAAAAAGAAAAATCTCAGATGCTGCTTTCTCATCTGAGTCTTCTCCAGCATCTGGGAGTTCTGGTTATGAGGAGCTCATAATTATCTGGAGTTCGTGGACTCCTGGATTTTCTCAAGTGTGTGACCGTGTGTAATGTCCTGTGGCACAGAGTGAGCACATACTGACCACAGTTGTATGTCAATTTTGCTGTGTTCCCAGTATCCTATGTGCAAATCATTAGATAGCACATCATTTCATATTTTTCACTCTTGCATTTTTATTAATTACAGTTTGGTTTTTATTATAATGTTTACAAAGTAACAACTATATTGTCTTAGAGCTTTGCAAACAAAGTACCTGCTTTGTTGTGAGGAAAGGGAAAAGAGGTGTAAAGTTGGTAATAAAAACTTTTCCCTTATGCTTCAGACATTTTTCTATGCTCCAAGACTTGTTATACAGGTTCACTGTTGCCTTTTCAAGTCAAATAATATTAACCTTCAACTACAATTCTTTACTTTATAAAAATTATATATTCCAATTATTAGGTATTAATATACTCTATAATATTCTGGGGGGGAAAAAAACAACAAAAATATACACTTAGGGGCCAGAGTGATAGTGCAGTGGTATGACGTTTGCCTTGCATGCTGCTGACTCAGGATGGATCTCGGCTTGATCCCCAGCATCCCATATGGTCCCCCAAGCCAGGAGTGATTCCTGAGCACATAGCTAGAAGCAATACCTGAGCGTCAGCAGGTGTGGCCCAAAAACAAACAAACAAACAAACAAAAATACATGTAATCTGAATAGAAGAGATAACAATAAAAGTTTTTCTAGTAATGTTAGAGTAAATAAGCAGATCTTGACATTAATACTCTTGGTAATTATACCCTTCTCTTAAGTACATATAAGTATACTATTTTCATAGATATTTTTCATATATATATAATTATATATGGTTTTTTATTTAAATAAAATTGATCACATAGTTTATCATAATACATTTGTTTCCAGATAAGTGAAATCAAACATATTGACAGAAATTGAAAGAAAAAATAAAAATAAAATGGAAGATATGAGAAAAAGGAAAGAACAAAGAAAAAGTACAGTAGCAAGTTTATTCATGAAAATTATTGTATAACCAATGAAGTCATTAATACAAGGCAGAAGTATTAATAAGCTCTTGTTATATATCCAGGCTGTTAAAATGGGTGTTTTTTTTAGGGATGACAGCATCAAACACATGAAGTTGTCCAGAAATCCAAAGTTATGAAACTACAAATTTTAGGGGTATATACTCAGCTGCAGGGCCTCTTGGAAGAAGGCCCATTTGAACATGGCAATTGCATTTGTATGTGTGGTTACAGCTGCCAGGCTTTCGTGGAAGAAATGGGGGAGGGTGCCTATACTCCCTCCAAAAAGAGTCCTAGTGATATCATTCCAACACCCAGTGTAACTCCAGTGTTGTTAGATCAGTGTACCTGCAGGGAATCACAGCGGTTCAGTGATGAGGCAAGCCATCAGGAAATTGGTGATTCTGAGTGATAGAGACAGATTACCCAGTCTCTGGAACCATAGCAGCTCAGCACTCCTGTACACACTCCAACAAAAATAACCCAGATCCATTATTTAACCCTATAAAATTCCATGCCACAATATTTGTTTCAGATGTGACATAGATACTTTAATACTTTATAGTGTAGTCAGCCCAATAGTGTCCCAGGAAATATGGCAGGAAAGTTTTATAGAAACCTACCAAGGTCTGTGAATCAAAATAGTTATGAACAAAGTTCCACAAACAACCAACCACAAACCAGTAAATCCTTAGACACTGACTTTTGTAAAATCACGAAGATGTAACAATCATTTTAAACTGACCCTTGTTGATCTAAGTTTAGATAATTCTATTTGCCTTCATGTTGTAACAAACAATGTAACGTCAATTTGTTTGTGCTGCAAGGCATCATGCCAGGATGGCGTGTGGGAAATTGTTTACTAGTGAAGGGAAGGATTGGTGTTGAAGCATTTAATATCTTTAACAACTGTATTATGAACACCGTAAATAAAGGTGTTATAATTAAAAGTGGTGGGAAAAATAAGTAATTTTCTGACTACCATGAATAACTAAATTAAGTTTTTGTACTTGGAATTTCAACAACTTCTATATTATAGTAGTATGGAGTTTGACACTTATATTTTTCTATAGGAAATAGTTATAAGTGCATACCCATATATTTAAGTAACATTTTCAGACAAATATGTATGGTGATCATATATCTCCCTTTTTTCTATCCCCCTCTTTTTTGGGGGGCCACTTCTGGCAACATACAGGGGTTACTCTGAGTAGGCTCAGAGGACTTTATGAGATGCTGAGGGTCAAATCTGGGTAAACTGTGTGCAAGGCAAATGCTGTACCTGTTATTCTATCACTCCAGCCCCAATAATGATGAATATTATGCCCCCATTACTTTAGCTCTTGTTTAATCGCTGACCCTAGATCCTTTCAATTCTATGAGAAATCAAGAGCTCTATTTTGTGGTTACTTACAACTGAAGTGCTAGGAATTGCACTCTGCTGAGATGTCTGGAAAAACATCCATGGTGACCTGCTAGCACTCCTGTGTCTAAGCATTTCCTCTAATGATGTATTAAATGATTTATAAACTGTATGAAATTATGTGTCACCTAATGATGTATAAAAGTGCAGGCTGGATCCTGGGGACCTAGCAGAACTGGCCCATACCTGTGATAAGTATCTGCCCAACATAACCTCCAGGACATCACTTAAAGCCACACACTGGGGAGAACTCAGGAGTTCACAAGCTACAAATGATCCTGAATTCCCCACATTTCAGGACTCCACCAACTCTGCAGAAAGCTCAGCACCAGTGATTCCTCTTCCTGACCTGGGTCTGCACCCTCCATCCCAGTGATCTTGGTGTTCCTCTTTCTCTGTCTGTAGGAGGAAATGTCCTTGATACAACTCGGTTTGCTTAAGAGTTAAGGGCACATGATGCGCAGAGTTTATGTTTAGTGAACAAACTGGGTTTGTTCTGAGTTTGTTTTGGGATCATGGCTAACCCAGATGTCCAGATGTCTGCCCCAATGTACATGAATCCTGGGTTCAGCACACGGCATTTTCTGCTTACCCACAGTACCAAATTTCTTGAATGGATAGTGATGACCTCTTGGAATTTCTTTCAAATTCCTACAAAAATAACATACTCAATTTCCTGATCCCTGTTGACTATGTTTCTCTGGGAGAGAAAAAAAATTGTATTTCTCTCTAAACACAAAGTTTAGTTTGGTTTTCCAAGTGAGAAACTCTAAGAGGTCACAATTAAAGTTCTGATAGTACATAGTAAAATCTATGAGAAAGTGTGTTCTACATACTGAATTAAGGAGAACATAATACCGGTAGTGTCTTCATAAGTTGTTCCTTATACCTTTGATTTCTTGGGATATGAAACACATTAATTAATTAAAGTCAGGACTTTACATTGTCAATAAAGCTCTCTTTAGGCTGTTAAGATGGAAAATGAGGAAGCAGTAAGAATTGGGTATGAGTCCATTGAGTCCAGTCTCTATTCCAGATATGGTACAGGTGCCACTTCCACAACCAGCTGAGCCTCCCAGTTGGGCCCCATAGTGCTGCAAGCCCAATAGATGTGTTCAGGGTGCGAATTTGTCACCTGATCTTAGCAGAGTCTGGCCAGGACAATAAAGCAGGAATATCAGAGTTGATGTGTCACATCTCTGGGCAATTAGGATCCATGTCCATTGGGGAAAATATCTGGACAGCTGGGTTAGGTATAAGCCCTAAAGTCTATGTGCAGACGTCATTAGAAATAATCCTATTATTCAAGGAGAACTGACACAGCAGAGTTCATAGGACACAATATTGGTGCTTATGTATGTAGAGGTCTACCAGGGCACCTGAAAAAGTCAAAGACCCAGGACTCCACAACCAGCCCAGCAACAGTCCTGAGAGATTTCTCCAGAGGACACACTGGCACAAGTTCTGAGATAAGTGCTCCCAGGAGAACAGTTGTAAAAGCCTGGGAACCACCCCAGGGATGAAGGCTTATGGGAAGAAACAAGGTTAGAAGACATGCTGGAAGTGCGAGTTATTTCTATGAAGAGTTTTGTGGTCTTTCCACACTAATGCATTTTCTCCCCAAGAGTCCCACAGTCATTCTGATGCTATGTTAGAAATTCTGGGAATTTACACAGAAGTGGTTTCTGGTCTTCAGGGTCAAGCATGTGGACTCAGCAGAGCACCCTTCTGATGTTCAGGGGACCTCATGCTCTATCTGGGAGTGGTGCTCAGAGGTCTCTTCCTCGTCCATCAGTGCCCTGTGGAGCACTTCTCGGAGGGGTTTTTTGCCCCGCAGTTGGCAGTGTCGCCCAACAAAGAAGTAGATGATGGGGTTGACAGTGCTGTTCACAGCACAGAGAAGGGTCATGTAGCTCCAGATTTCTATCTGAAACAATATCGAATACATGGCCCAACTATAAGCCAAAAAGACTCCTCTTGGCACATTGAGCAGCAGAAAGGCCAGGACATTGAGTAGGATGGTCCAATAGAGCTTGCTGGGCTGTCTCTGCTGGGAGTAACACTGGACCCGAATGAAAAGAGTCAGGCTGGACACGAGAAGCACCAGGAATGTTGGAAGGGACATCAATCCATATATGAGCCACACTATAAGCACATCTTCAATCTCAGAGTCAGTGAACACATTTAGCATAAACCAGAAAATTAGGAATAAAACCCAAATGAGGGCACACACGATAGTAGAGAGATGTGTTGGGCGGTGGCATTTGTACCAGATAGGCCAGAGCACAGAGACACAGCGCTCAATGCTGATGGCCATAAGAAGGTTCAGACCCACCAAGTAAGAACTCACTGAGAGTATATTAGAAAACCAAAGTAGACTCCTCGAAAATAATGTAAGAAAATTTATAACATCAAGAACAGCGGCTGCCATATAGGTGAAGTCTGCAATGGACAAGTTGAGGATGTAGACAGCATAGTGATTTCTCTTTAGGCGGAAACCCAGCAGCCAGATGACAATCCCATTCCCCACCAGGCCACAGAGGCAGATGAATGTAAGGACAGACACGATCACCATAAAGCCCAACGAGTCAGGAACCACAAACAGATCTCTATTGTTTTTTCTGTTCAGTGAAGAGACATTCCCCACTTCTGTTAACACTGTGTTATTCCAGAATAGTTGAGGCATGTCCATGGTGTCATTTCTGGGCTCAGGAGCCATCTGTGTGTCCTTCCACTATGGTCCCCTCTGAATTAGAATTGTGGGCAGGGACAAGTCCCCTGAAGTCAGTGATGGTCTGTCACTACACCCAAATCCAGTTTCAGACCCCACAAATCCATGAACAATATCCAGGAGATGAATCCTTGGGAGGGTTCCCCCAGTCTTGCTCTAGCCGACCACCTGGCTCAGGAGCCCCATCCTTAGTATCAGGTCAGTGTCACTCTGGTGATCCTTGCAGGTCTTTCCCCACCTGAGCCCATTAGGACACAGCTGCCAAGTGACTGGTCTGGAAGTCGCTGGGAAGACACCCTAAGTCTGCTCACAGCTCTGCACTTGTGGAAAAACGTCTTCCACTTAGAATATTGTGTATTGGAGATAAAAGAAAGTATTTGTTAATCAGATTTTAGTAAAAATTAATGTTTACAAGTCTAATAGCAAGCACACAACTTTGATGTATTTGTATATTTGGTTTTCGTAATTACAATGCATAATGTACAAAGTGACCTAGGTGCATTCCCAACAGCAAGTTTATGATATTCTATTATACAGACATACACACAAGTCAATCACTCTTGAGTGATTTAATATCCTAAATGTATCCTCAAAGTGAGTAAACAATATCAGTATTTACTCAGTAATAAGAATTAATCTGGAAAACGTTAGAAATATTTCTCCATGTACTCTATTCAACACCATGAACGAACTTTTTCTCTTTCAGGGAGCAGTGTTTTTATTAGAAACTAACTAAAATTGTTTTACTTGTTATATTTTATCACCTCCAAATAAATACAACTTTATTTGCCATTCATCCTCTCCGAGCAGGAGGAAATGAGTGTTTCCCCCTAATGAGCAGAGTTGTAGGACACAGGGTCCCTTGTCCTGTCACATAAGTGTCCAGAGTGATCTTGGAAGGTGAAACAGAGGATATGTGACATATATGTGTGAGCAGCCTCTGCAGACTGGCTTAGGAGTTCATAGTCATATTTATTAATATCAGTCAAAATTTCTTCTCATAGACCCTTCAGGTTTGAGGGAGCTTGGAAAAGTCTGGAAAATGGACCTGAAGAGAGTATCACAAATGTACAGCAATGCTAAGGAGATCTGAACAAAGGAGAAAAAGAATTCATAGGAAATGCAGGAATAAAAATACCTAGAATGTTAATTCTTTGTGTACACAGACTGAATATCAGAATTATATGATCATGCTTGGAGGTGGAAAAGTTTGTAAGGGAGCTGGAGAGACGCTATCACTGGTGTGGATCTAAAAAGATAATATAGCTTTCATTTCTTTGCACACAACTCACTGGGATTAGATCCCTGGAACTCCCTAAGGTCCCCCAAACTCTACCAGGAGTGATTCCTAAGAACAGACCACAAAGTAAGCCTGATAATTACTGAGTATAATCCAAAAACTAAATAAAGATTTTTAATTTAAATACATACAATCTTAAATAAATTATAATACATACAAATTGCGAACTTTAACTTTATTCTAATAAACTAAAAAAAAAAATACCAGTATACTTAGATACCTTTGCAGATAACCAAGAACAGGTTGACCAGATGTCTGGCTTTCTGAACTATGACTTAATATATAATATGAGTTCTGGGCAATATAGGATTAATAAAACAGGGGTGACAGTAGGAAGGGAAAAATTCAGTCACACTTTTCTATTTCCTAGTTCCTGAAGCTGCTAATAACAACTAGGAGTGGCAGGCAGGGCCCAGAAGCAGATTCTGCACCCAATTCAGGATTTCAGATGAACCCCGTCAGCTTCTCACAGCTAAAGCTACTGATTGTTCTGTAGGAAAGGAGGGCGCAGAGGTGGCTCACTCCCTCCAACGGGTCTTACTCCTGTAGATCTGACCCAAATCATATCCTCAATTTGTACATTCTGTGAACATCCATGAGAACTAAACTTGAGGTTGGTCTTTAGGAGAAAGAGTTTTGAGATTTGGGACTACAATTCCAAGAATCATATTATTATTTTCTATGGTGTTAAAATCAAATAATTTGGAGTTGGGTTGTGTGTGTTTGTGTGTATGTATGTGGCAAAAATCTCTGCAGTGAATTGATGGTTCGCTGCTGTTTCAGAGATTTAAGAATCAAATAAGAAGGAGAAGGAATTTGGGCACTGGGGGTCCCAACAAGACCCTCAGCATTCTTGGAATCCCTTCTCGGTGTTCTGAACTTTTTTTTTCTCTCATCATTAAACAAGCAAAACCTGCCCATTCATACCCTCTTGACAACGGAACAAGCACAGCAAGTGAAGACAGTTCCTCCCTACAGACGGAGGAAGAGAAACACTAAGAGCATTGGGAAGGAGGGAACAGAAACAGATCACAAAGAGAAATCACATTTGCTACTCTCACCTGAGTATTCTCCAGAGTCTGGGGAGCCCTGGTGCTTGGGGAGCTCAGGATCATTGGTGGCCTGTGGACATCTCGGTTTTTTAAAAATTGTGGCTGAGAGTGAAGTCCCGGAGATCACGGTGGGCAGACACTGACCACAGCTGAGGGTCAGCTTCTGTTTGGGTTCCTGGGACCCTCCTGCATTTATAAACATGGCTAGGTGGGTCTCACTCAGAGAGATGCTTATACACACAAGTGCTGGGTTGTCCCCTGGAAGCCTTCCAGAGGCATATCAGTAAAGTGCTCTTATGATCATCCTCAGTGTAAGTAACCACAAAGTAGAGCTCTTGTTTTTCTCTCAGAAGTGCACAGATCTAGAGTCATAATGAAACAATGACTAGAGTACTGGAGGCATCCAATTCATAATCATCTATAGTAACTATTTGGAAATGTATATGTACTTGTAAAACTTTTCTTAGGGATGCATCCAGGTCTCATATTCCACGTTGCCAGAAAGTATAGTATTTCAGTATTCAAAAGCTTCTGTTAGTTATTTAGGGTATGCAGAAACTGCATGTTAAGCTCAGAGAGACCCCAAAATCTTGCAAATTAAATTAAATTAAAATGTTCCATTTGGGATGAAAATTTGAAAAAGTGAAGTAGCATCACTTTTGTAAGAAATACCTTAAATGCTTTGTCTGTCACAGTTAGAGTTATTAACACAAAAGTTCCAGAAAAGACAAAAGGGTACAACTTCATTCTTTGTTTTGTTTTGGTTTGGTTTGGTTTGGTTTGGTTTGGTTTTTGGGTCACACCTGGCAGTGCTCAGGGGTTACTCCTGGCTGTCTGCTCAGAAATAGCTCCTGGCAGGCACGGGGGACCATATGGGACACCGGGATTCGAACCAACTACCTTTGGTCCTGGATCGGCTGCTTGCAAGGCAAACGCCGCTGTGCTATCTCTCCAGGTCGCAGAACTTCATTCTTAATACAGGTTTGATGTACCCCACATGTTCTAATTTCACCTATTTTCATTCATTGGTCTCATTTCTTTTTTTATCAACTCTCTGATCCAGTGATTGTTCCCTAGTATATTGCTTAGTTCCACAATATTTGTTTGTCCCTCTTTTTATTTTTAATGGTATGTTTCTGTTTCACTACTTAAACAGATGTTAGTCTTCACATGCCCCCAAGAAAGATATCACAAATTTTAATCCAAGTATCACGATTACAAAATTGTTCCTTGTTGGATTTCTTTCATAGAATGTACACCACCCTTCACCAGAACCTCTCCCACCACTGATATCTCACGTTTCCCTTCAAACCTACCACGATGCCTGTTTTTAGGGAAGGCAAGTTCTCTCTTGCCTTCTCTCTTGTTTCTCTGTCTCAATCACTCTCTCTTCTTTTTTGGTCACTATAGTTTTTGCTATTGCTAATGGAGATGTATGTTGCATGTCTCTTTCTCCTCTTTCAGCACCAAGTTCTTGCTCAGAGTGATCAGTGCCAGCCATCATTTTCATAGTAGACCCTACTCTATTCTACTCTGTATGCACTTACCACTCTTCGTGCCTAGCTTCCTATCCTGGGTTTGATTTCCTGACACCTGTCTCTATTATCTATGGATATTATTACCATACTATCTCTTGTTTTTCTTATATCCCACAAATGAGTGAGATTAGTCTGTCTACCCCTTTTCCTCTTACTCATTTCACTCATCATAGTAATCTCCATATCCATCCATTATAGGGAAATTTTATGACTTCATTTTTCCTAAGAGGTGCATAAGATTCATCGTGTAGCTATACCACAGTCTCATCTATTATCAGCCACCCAGGTTGTTTCCAGATTCTGGCTATTATAAATAGGGCTGTGATGAATATATGCATGTCAAGGGCATTTTTATTGTGGTTTTTTTTGTGGTCCTGGGGTATATCCCCAGGAGTGCCGTTGCTGGATGATATAGAAGCTCAATTTCTAGCTTTTTGAGGAACCAGTCTGCATTCCCACCAGCAATGAATGAGAGTTCCTTATTCCCTGCATCCATGTCAGCATTGGTTGTTCTTATTTTTTGTAATATTTGCCAGTGTCTGTGGTGTGAGATGGCATCTTGTTGTTTTGATTTGCATCTCCCTGCTTATTAGCAATGTGGAACATTTTTTTCATGTGTCTTTTGGCTATCTGTATTTCTTCTTTAAGGAAATGTCTGTTCATTTCTTCTCCCCCTTTTTTGATGGGGTTAGATATTTTTCTTTCTAGTTCCATCAGTACCAGTGTATCTTAGATATTAACCACTTATTTGATGGGTATTGGGTGACTCATTTCTCCTATTGGTGGCCTGTGTATTCTAATCACTGTTTCCTGAGAAGCAGAAACTTCGCAGATTAATATAGTCTCATTTGTTTACCTTTGCTTTCATTTGCTTAGTCAGTGGCTTTTCCTCTTTACTGATGCCTTTAGCTTCATGTCATGTAGTATTCTGCCTATGCTTTCCTCTATGTACCTTATGATTTCAGGTCTGACATCAAGGTCTTTAATCTATTTTGATTTGACCTTTGTGTATGGTATTAAGTAGAGGTTTCTATTCACTTTTTGCATGTAGTTGAACAGTTCTTCAGCACCTTTTGTTAAAGAGACTTTCCTTGCTCCACTTTGTACTTCTTGCTCTTTTATCAAAAATGAGTTGTTAATAAATTATAAAAAATAAATTATAAAAAATGAATTATAAACCATTGGATTCATCTCTGGATATTCCAGTATTTTCCTTTTATCTGAGAGTCTGGTCTGTCTTTATTCCAATACCATGATGTGTTAATGACTACTACTTTAAAATACTGTTTGAAAATTGGGGAAGGTGATTTCTCCCATTGTTTTATGTTGTTTTGTTTGCCAAGGATTACTTTAGCTATTCCTGGGTGGTTATTTTTCCATATGAATTTCAGGAACATCCAATCCAGTTCTTTGAAAAATGTCACATATATTTTAGGGGGTGCATTAAATCTTTACAGTGCTATGAAAAGTATTGACATTTTAATGATGTTAATGATCCCAATCCACATGCAGGGTATATATTTTGATTTCCTCATGTGCTCTTTTATTTCTTGTTACAGATTTGTAATTTTCTTCATATAGCGCTTCACCCCTTTAGTTAAGTTGATTCCAAGATACTTGATTTTCTGAGGCACAATTGTGAATTGAATTTTTAATATATTTTTCTTCTCTTTCATTACTTGTAGATAGAAAAGCCATGAATTTTCGCATATTAATTTTGTAGCCTGTCACTTTGCTATACAATTCTATTGTTTCTAGAAGCTTCTTTTGTGGAGTCTTTAGAATTTTTTAGATACAGTATCATGTCAGCTGCAAATAAGAGCTTCACTTCTTCCTTTCTTAAATAGATTCCCTTGATATATTTCTTGTCTAATTGCTATGGCAAGTGCTTCCAGTACTACATTGAATAGAAGTAATGACGGGGCAACGTTGCCTTGAGCCAGATCTAAGTAGAAAGGCTTTTAGTTTTTCCTCATTGTGTATAATGCTTACAATGTGTTTGTGATAAATGGCTTTGACAATATTGAGGAAAGTTCTTTCAATTCCCATCTTGTTGAGTTTTTATTATTATTATTATTATTATTTATTTGATAAGTTTTGGAACTTATTATATTGGAACTTATTATATTATTATTATATATTAGTACATTATATCAAGTGACTTGCATATGTTTATCGATCCTTGCTGCCATAAAATGAATTCGACTTGGTCATGGTGTATAAGCTTCTTGATGAATTGGATTCTATTTGCTAGTATTTTGTTTTTGTTTTTTTGTTTGTTTTATTTTTTTGGTTTTGGAGCCACACCCGTTTGACACTCAGGGGTTACTCCTGGCTATGTGCTCAGAAATCGCCCCTGGCTTGGAGGGACCATATGGGACGCTGAGGGATCGAACCACGGTCCGTCCTACGCTAGCGCTGGCAAGGCAGACACCTTACCTCTAGCACCACTTTCCCGGCCCCTATTTGCTAGTATTTTGTTGAGGATCTTTGCATCCATGTTCATCAAGGATGCAGGCCTATAATTCCTTTGTTATGGTGTCTTTGTCTGCTTTTGGTGTCAGGGTGATGCTAGGTCCATAGAATCTATGTTCGTTCAATTTCTTGGAAGAATTCGAAGAGGATTGACAGTAAGCCCTATTGAAAGGTTTGAAAGAATTCTCTAGTGAACCCATCTGGATCTGGGCTTTTGTTTTGGGCAATCCTTTTGATTAGCCTTTCAATTTCCTCAGTAGTTATAGGTCTGTTCAGGTATTACATATCATCTTGGCTGAACCTTGAAATGTTATGGGAGACCCAAAATTTACCCACTTCTTCTAGGTTCTCTTCTTTTGTGCTTTAGAGATTCTCAAAGTAATCTCTGACTACCCTTTAAATTTCTGTAGTATTTGTAGTGACATTACCCTTTTCATTTCTGATTCTGTTTATTTTCTCTCTCTCTCTCTCTCTCCCTTTTCTGTGAGTTTTGCTAATAATCAATCCTATTTTTTTTTTTCAAAGAACCAACTCTTGCTTTCCTTGATCTTTTGGATTTTGGGGAGAGTTTCTAGTTCATTGATTTCTGCTCTAAGTTTTATTATTTCCTTCCACTTGCCTGCTTTGGACTTATTTTGTTGCTCTATTTCCAATTTCTTAAGCTGTGCCATTAAGTTATTCATGTAGTTATTTACTTCCTTTCTTATGAATGCTTACAAAAATATAAAATTTCCCCTTAATACTGCTTTTGCTCTGTCCCACATATTCTGATCATTTGTGTCTTCATTCTTATTTGTTTCCTTGAACTTTTTGATTTTCTCTTTGATTTCTTATCTGACCCACTGGTTGTTCAGTAGTGAGTTATTTAATTTCCAGGTTTTAAGGTTATGACTGCATGTTTGTTGGTAATTCATTTGTAGTTTCAGTATCAGATTTATACTGTATTCATCTAAAAATCATAAAATTATGCTATAAATCAAAGAACTACATTGAAAAATTACATCTAGCAAAAGGACTGTTTGTAGTTGGGAGGAGGGAGTAAAGTCCGGTGTCAGTGGATTCCTTGCTTTTGCACGGAGATGTTGTTGGAACATTTGTTTTGCATTCTATTGTGTTTTTATGGTCTCGTAGATTTATTTTCTTATATTTAAGGGTGTGGTAATAATGAGTATTGCATTAATAATATATGACAAAACTTTCTTATTAATAAAGTTACTATAATACTCTGAGCCCTGTCTTAGCTCAACTCATATCATAAACTCTGCAGAACAAAATATGAAAATTGTCCCCTTAACATAAACTCCAAAGTTTGGAAAGTCCCTTGGATAAAACAAATTTAGTTTAGTTCAGAATTCAGTGCTGCAAATGTGTGCCCAGTTAGTAATAGAATAAAACAAGTTTATTTTAAAGAATGTAGGTTGCAAATGAGTATATAAGCAGAATAAGAAATTCCCCTGACTTCATTACTATACACTAGAGATGCACATTGATTGTTGCCCTATGGCCACAGCTCTGTAAATTATCTTAAGTCCTTGCTCTTAAGGTACCTATTAATTGTGGAAGCACCTTTGATCTCATAATGCACCTACTTACTATTCTTAATATACCTGTAACTTAAGGGCTCATGAATCTGAACCAGGAAACACAGGGGAGGAGAAATTTGATTCAATAATTGACCTGCGATTTATCCCTTTGTTTTGTGGCTGCCAAGGATAGTTTGCCACATGGACAGATCACAGAGTCTATCTCTTTGGAAACAACACTGCTGAGGCAGAAGTAAATGTGCCAACTAATTGGCTTGTTCGTGATAAGTTGCTACACACTTCTAGAAGAATCCTGCTGGGTTAGAAAAGAGAATCCCCCAACCAGATATCTAAGTTCCCTTCACAGCTTGATTCTGAACTATCATTGTCTTTCTAGTGAGATGTGGTCACCAACACCTGCTCAGCAAGAACTTGGTAAGCTTTGGTAGGCATCACAATGCCCAAACATTTCTGTCACTTTATTCCTTAGTCTGCTCCTCAAGGCTAAACCAGTCCTGTTATGTTCTGTTTTGTTTTTGTTTGGGGGCTACATCCAGTGGTGCTCAGGGATTACTACTGGCTTTGCACTCAGAAATTGCTTCTGGCAGGCTCATAGGACCATATGGGTTGCTGGGGATTAAACCCGGGTCTATCCTGGATAGGCTGCTTCCCACACAACACTTTGTGAGAACAATCAATGTCAACTGCCTTGATTTAAATACATGTAGAAAAACTTGAGAGCAACTTTTAAAACACATTTTGGTCATCTTGTACTTGAAATACCAAATGGAAGTATATAACTTTGTGTCTGTGTGTATATATATACATATATATGAATAGTAAAATATAGCAATAGCTTACTAAAAAAAACACCTTGATTAATTTCTGTGTAAAAAGTATTAAGCTTAGTAATTCATTGTACACTATGAAAATAGATGCAAACACTCATAAAATTCCTTAGTCTTAGTTTTTATGTTAAAAATTAAAATATTTATTGCAAATGATGTATCTTTTGCATTATGTGACATGGGTGCAAACCAAATATGCCATGGATGAACATCTATTATGGCGACTAAATTCCCCAAAAATGGCTAAATATAAAAGATGCTTCACACAAAATTATTTCATAATCAGGTGAACTGATTGATATTGTTTTTTTTTTTTTTTTTTTTTTTTTTTTTTTGGTTTTTGGGCCACACCCTGTGAGGCTCAGGGGTTACTCCTGGCTATGCGCTCAGAAGTTGCTCCTGGCTTCTTGGGGGACCATATGGGACGCCGGGGGATCGAACCGCGGTCCGTCCTAGGTTAGCGCAGGCAAGGCAGGCACCTTACCTCCAGCGCCACCGCCCGGCCCCTGATTGATATTGTTTTAATAAGTAAGATACCCGAGAACAAAACAAACTTGAAATATCTAATGACCTCCACCAAAAAGCACATACAAGCACAGACACATAGAGAATGCAAACACAAGTCAGTCACCCCAGGAATCCAAAAGAGCAGGGCGGAGGATGGTTGTTAGGAAAATCTGCGTCCTGGGAAGAGCCTTTAGCTTTGTTCTGGAAGGAGCCCACTTAGCATCTCTCCTGGGAGTAAGCAGGAGGTCAGTGATGGAATCCAGCAAGGAGAGAGGAGTGAAATGGGTCTTCCATTTAGAAGATGGAAAGAGGTTTGACACTGTGCCAAGGACTCTGTTTTGTTTTGTTTTGTTTTTATTTCACGCTCAGAAAGTGCCTCTTTATCTTCTTTACACCATTATTTTTTCCTCACAGCTCAGAGCACTTCAGGCTCAAGACAGAAGGATTCCACAAAATAAAGGATAGAAAGGACCAAGAAACTACCTTTGTAACATCCCTGAGCTTTTGGATCCACCTGGGATCATACTTGCTCCTATAATATCAAAGTGTTTGTCATCCAGAAAGGGGATGATCAAGCCTACAATCACATTGTTTTTCCCCAATGTATGATCCACTGACATCATTTGGTGAGATAAGTGATGATGGGGACCTTTGTCTTCCACATATTTGATCGGGGAGACTGAGGGTAGAGTGTCCTCTTTGACATTCTTTTTCCAAACTACATCTTGATTTGAATGGTGAGTTCCAGAAGGTACAGACTACTGGTATCCCAGTTCCTTGGTAATATAGACTGTGATTGATGTCCTGTATATGGGTACTGTGGTACTGGCCTGTGGTATGGGTCAGTTCTGCTTGGGTTCTCAAGATTCCACCTGGATTTTTATACAACATTAGGTGTTACATTATTTCATACATTTTAGACAACATTAAAAGAAATGCTCTGACATAGGAGTGCTGGGTGGGGTTCCCTGGAATGTTTTCCAGAGACTATTTAGGAGAGTGCTCTTCTCAGCATGTTGAGTGTAAGTAACCACCAAATAGAACTCTTATTTTCTCTTAGAAATGCATATATCTAGGGGTCATTAATTAAGAAAGAGCTAAAATAATATAGGCATAAAATTCATAATCATAATTGATAATTATTTGGAAAGATATACTATAATATGTATGTACTATTATAATTTGCCTATCAAAGAATATAGGCATCAAACTGTATTACACAATAACAATATAAATTTATTAAATTTCTATTTTCTAACAATTTGGTCATTTAAATTATGCAAAAATTACACTTTCTCCATTTTTTCTTATATAACCATGATTTACAGAGCAGTTCTTAATACAGTCAATTCAAGCATTAAATATTTAAACATCACCTGGGTGACCTACCACCAGTGTAACTTTTCCTTCACTAGTGCTCTCAGTCTCCCACCACAACTAACTTAGCTTGCTTTCTTGAAGGCAAAAACCAATTTACCTCATGTTTTTTGTTACAACAGAAAGTCAAATAAAATTATCAAAACTTAAATCAACAAGGGTCAGTTTAAAATGATTGTTTTATCTCTCATTGTATTAATAGTATTGGGGTTGACATTGGTTGGTGTTAGTTGAGTATGCTACTCTTTAGGTTCACAGTTTGGGAGATTTCTATGGTAATTTTTCATCATAAAACCTGGAATATTACTGGACAGACACTACTTCAAATATTGAAGTGTCAATTCAGGAATTTATATCCAGGATCTATAAGTAAGAAATAAATTTTCAGAGCCTGAGCGATACCACGGTGGTAAGGCATTTGTTTGCCTTGTAATGCAGTTAATCCAAGATGGACCTGGGTTTGATTCCTGGCATCCCATATGGTCTCCCAAGCCAGGAGCGATTTCTGAGCACATAACCTGAATGTCACTGGAAGTGGTCCAAAAACAACAACAACACAAAGAAAGAAATTTTGTGGCTTGCCAATTTGATATGGTTAAATCACAGAGCTTGGCAATTTCTGTAATAGGGTAAGGGGTGACCCTGAGCTGATGTGATTCTTGAAAAAGGGAAAACTGACCCCCTTTCTGAGGGTACCATCAAGAGATCAGCTATACCAGGCTACCTGTGAGGTATCAGCAGCCATCATTTTCTTTTGGGGCCTGGTAGAGGAACCTGGCAGGTTTTCTGTAGGAAAGTAGTGACAGTAGGCAGGAGTTGCCTGGTTTTCTGATAGTGAGTGGGTGTTCAGGGTCTCAGTCCAATCCTCTTTCAAAATGATAACTGATGGAACAGTGTCTGCACAGATTTCTATTGATAGGCAGGAAGGTTGATTGGAAAAGCCCCTCATTGCCCCATGGCAATGAGTTTCTGGGATCATAAGAAACAAGAGCTGGGATTGGAAGAAGCTACTCTGTCACTATACTAAGTCTGTGTCCTTGGGGACACAGGAGCTAAGACATTTACTTGACATCTCTGCAGGGCCAGAGCAGGCATCACCCCACCCACCCCCTCTGAAAGAATTTTCACAGGAACAAAGGCCAGGAAAGGTTTATCCAAGAATACCAACAACTGTTCCCAAGTCTTCAGCCTGGCAACTTCCTGACACAGTTGTAGCCCCATGTGGAGCAGGGTGGGAGAAACACTCGAAACCACATTGGAACAAAGGAAGCATGAGCATGTATGTTGCCAGCCCAAGCATATGTTGCCTACATATTACTTTTCCCTTCCCCTCTTTCTCTTCCTCAGAGCTTCCAGACAAAATCTGCTTTAATTCACTGCTCATATTCTACTGAAATTCTTGTAATCAGAAAAGGTGAGTGAGGCTGGGGAAAGCCTAGACCTGAAGTGCCCTTCCTGAAAAAGCAGGGATCACAGTTGACATGAAGTAGACCTGCGCTTCCCTGACAATTCTTGGGTGGCTTAAATAGAGAGAGAGTGAGTGAGAGAGAGAGATGCAAATCTCCTTTTGGGGCTAGCCTCTTCTCCCCAATTCACAGAGGTCACTTCTCCAAGTCTAAGTCATGGAAGGAAGGAAATAAAAGTGATAGATCAATGTGGATGTACATACGTTCTGTACAGTAGAAAATTGCCATAGACCATCACTGCTAACAATGTTGAAGTCTCCAACTTCTATTGTGTTTCTTACTATTGTGTTTCTTTCCATTGCTTTAAAAATTAAAATTACTTTTGAAAATGATGAATTCCATTTCCACAAACACTCTTTCATTTGTATTAATCATCCATCCAGTAAGATGTATATTTTCAAAAATATATTCTTTTTTATTTTCTGTATTTCTTTGAGTTCACTAATTCGTCATTTTAATGTGTCTATAATACACAATCCATGATTACCTGTGAGAACTCAGAAGAAATAACCAGAAATCAAAAGTGTCCACTACTCAAGCAAAGATTGGCATTGCTCCCATAATCTGTCTCTCTTGAATGTCTTCCCTGTACCCCAGAAAATATGCACAGTTTTCAACTGGACCAAAATTGCCTACTTGGTGTCAGCACAATAAAACAGTTGCTAATTTCCTTAAACATAGTGCATTGGGTTTGATCCCTGGCACCTCAAATAATTCTATAAGTCTGCCAACACTGATATGAGCTAGAGCCAGAAGTAATTTTTGAGTATTACCAGGTGTAGCACAAAAACAACCAACAGCAAAAAGGCCTGCTTGGCCCACTGCTCAGAAATGAAAGCACCATCTTCTTGGTCAGAAAGAAGTCTTGGTAGATGTGTCAGCACAAGTGTCCTTGGAAGGAGAAGAGGAATCAGATGACCTAGTCATAGAGAAAGAGACAAAGGAGAGAAAGGACAGACCCCTTGTGTCCTTGAATCCTCCTCTCTGGTTTGGAATTGAAAGAACTACTTAAGAGTTGACAGCAATTGGGAACTAGAATCTTCTGAAGTTGGGAACACCAACTTCTGCTGTGGGATTATTTGACAACATGCTTAGATGAAATATCAGAGGTTCAGAAATTTCCATTTTACTTTATCTCTCCCATTTCCCATGTTCACATGGGCAGAAACTCTCAGTCATTTTAAGTGCAGGAAAGGAAGCTTACTCCATTTCCCAAGAAACAATGGGGAGTATTTGCACCTTTTCTGTGGTAATTGGCTGGACAGGAGAGAGGTCCTGAGAGAGCAGGTGAAGAGTTTCCTTTCCCTCCTAATGCACTTTCAATATCACATCACAGCAAAGTGAGATTCTGGACAACATCAAATGTCATCATCTTACAGAAGTACCAGTTGTGCGGCCCTTTTGTTAGACAATTGCTGGCTGGGCCCAAAAATCAAGAACCTCATATATAAAATAAAGGTAGTACCAGTTTTAAATCGACCCCTAAAACACTGAGACTCTTATTTCCTACATATTAAATTCCTCCCCACCCCCATATTTTGGTGCCATATGCAATGATGCTTAGACCTAATTTCTGCCTCTGCATTCAAGGATGATGCCTGGCATGGCTCAATGGGACCACATAAAATACCTAGAAGCTGCTGACCTATCTCTCCTTCCTCATGAATCCCTGTCTTTTTTGTTTTGTTTCTTTTGTTTTGATGGGCCCACCCACAGTTCTCAGGACTCATTCCTGATTCTGCACTAAGTATCACTCCTAGCAAGGCTCAAGGGGCCAGATCGGATGCTGGGGATTGAACCAAATTTGCCTGGTGCATACTAAAGTTCAACCAGCTGTGCTATCACTCTGGCCCTGACCCCTCCCTCTTCTTTGGTCACTAACTCAACTCTTATCTTTCTATAGCCAGCTCCAATCTCAGTGAGTAGATTTTACAAATTTTCAAAACCTCCCATAAGGATCTTTTCTTGAGTTTCTTCTACACCTTGCCCACCTGTCAAGCCCAAATGGTTTGCTCTTACATCTATGCCTTCATCTATGATATTATTTCTCCTCTATAACATCAATATCCTCATAAATCATGCATGTGGAATAGGAGTGAAAGGAAGGCAGAGAATTTTCTCCAATATCTTTCCCTTATAAACTCATAGAAGTCTACAAAACTCAGAAGAAACTTGTTGCTACAATTTTTCATTATGTAAAGTAATGAAAGAATAAGTAGACTCCATCCCTGTACTGACTCCTTAGGCACCCGAGAGTTAACTTCCATCCTCAAAGTGCATTCAGGACCAGGTATATTCCACCAGTCTGATGACAGAAAAAGATAAGGATGATGACCTTAGCACTTTATCCCATTCCCACAACGGTTATATAGAACAAATTGAGCTGGGATATGTGAAGGGTAGCAGGAGCACATACAAAGCAGAAGCATAGGCAGGGAAAATGAGGTGCCAGGAAAAAGATAGGCATAAATATTGGGGCTTAGAAATGTTTTGGGGTCAACACAGGGGTTGGACAATAAAGTGGTCTGTTATCTCCTTTAGACAGAGCTCTCCCTGAGGAAGTACAGCTCAGAGTCAAGCCTGAGAGTAAACATGGATCATTGGGCTTACCCCTATTTGTGCTGTTCTTCCCCCATGTCTCTTTGCCATTTCACCAAGGTGCCTTCCAACCTCAATCTGTCAAATGTCTGTTTTCATCTCATTGTTCTATTTGAGATCACTTGACTCCAAGATTCACATTAGGATTTCACATAAGATATTTATCATCTTTTACAGATAAACTTTCCCATGAAAATGCTCTTGAATACTCCCAGGATGGAAAGACACTGAATTTCTTTCTGTTTTCTTTCATGATCCATGTCAGGAAGACTTGTTAGAATAATTGAAGAGATTGTAGCCTAACTGATCATCACTTCATGAAGCTCATGTCTTCCAAGGCCTTAGAGAGACATTTTGTGACAACCAACAGAGACATTGGAGTTGAGGTTGGAAAATGAGTCACCAGTGACCCTTTATTTTTCCTTTCTATATCCATGGTATAGTCAGCCAAGTTTGCTAAGATCTTATGTGGAGATGAAGCTCAGCGGCACCTTTCTTCTGCCTATGGCGTTTGCTCCAGGAGATAATGTGAATAAATTGAATGAAGAGACACCCATCTCTGTCAAGGTCATCATCTCTCTTGCCTCATGATAAAACTCACCAGAATTCTGAGCTCTGGTGTTCTTGGGAGGGGCAAAAAGTGGACCACTCCAAGGTCAAATCAGTTCTCCCCCATGGAATAGGGCCACTTGATGTTTTTCTGATTCTTTTTCGCTGAGATCCTGGTTTGACATTATTTTATATTCTTAAAAATCATTTGAAAAATTAAAAATCTTTTTTAACTTTATTTATTTATTTTTAAATAATATTTTATTTAAACACCTTGATTACAAACATGATTGTGGTTGGGTTTCTGTCAAGTAAAGAACACCCCCCATCACCAGTGTAGAATTTCAACACCAGTGTCCCGAATCTTCCTCCTCCCCACCCCACCCCTGCCTGTACTCTAGATAGGCTTTCTATTTCCCTCATACATTCTCATTGTTAGGATAGTTCTCAATGTAGTTATTTCTCTAATTCAACTCATCACTCTTTGTGGTGAGCTCCATGAGGTGAGCTGCAACTTCCAGCCCTCCTCTCTTTTGTCTCTGAAAATTATTGCAAGAATGTCTTTCATTTTTCTTAAAACCCATAGATGAGTGAGACCATTCTGCATCTTTCTCTCTGACTTATTTCACTCAGCATAATAGATTCCATGTACATCCATGTACATGTATAGAAAATTTCATGACTTCATCTCTCCTGACAGCTGCATAATATTCCATTGTGTATACATACAACAGCTTCTTTAGCCATTCATTTGTTGAAGGGCATCTTGGTTGTTTCCAGAGTCTTGCTATGGTAAATAGTGCTGCAATGAATATAGATGTAAGGAAGGAATTTTTGTATTGTGTTTTTGTGTTCCTAGGGTATATTCCTAGGAGTGGTATAGCTGGATTATATGGGAGCTCAATTTACAGTTTTTGGAGGAATCTTCATATCACTTTCCATAAAGGTTGGACTAGACAGCATTCCCACCAGCAGTGGATAAGAGTTCCTTTCTCTCCACATTCCCGCCAACACTGCTTGTTCTCGTTCTTTATGATGTGTGTCAATCTCTGTGGCGTGAGATGGTACCTCATAGTTGTTTTGATTTGCATCTCCCTGATGATTAGTGATAAGGAGCATTTTTTCATGTGCCTTTTGGCCATTTGTATTTCTTCTTTATCAAATTCTTTTGAAAAATTTTAGTGTTTATTTAGACTCTATATAGTTCTTAAATATCCTGAATTATTAAGTTAATTTTTGTGGGCATCAAAATTTGAATGTTCATTGGTAATATCATCTTACATAATCTATAGTTACATAATCAGTTACAAAGCCATATGTAAACTGTAGTTCAAATTTCAAACTAATATGATTGATTCAATTATTAATATTATGCCATAGTACTTTAACTCTCATTTAATTATTGTCTCTTGATTTCTGTGTATCTCAGAAAGAATGAGAGCTCTCTCTGCAGAAATTACATTAGGATACAGAGATGAGCACTTGACTCTAATTGCTTCTAAAAAGCATTTAGGAAAACCCAACTCAGCTCTTCTGGGACCAAAGAGTCTCCTCTGAATCAGGCCCACGTGATGAAGGAGATAAGTGCTAAAGAGATCCAGGGATCCTGGAACAGAGCCCACGGCTCAGCCTGTGGCCAGCAATGACCACACACAGAACATCACTCTGAGCCCTAGCAGGGAGAAACCTGGGACTCCACCAGCCAAGAGATGCTCTGGGCTCAACAAGCACCAGGACACACCCCTCTCTACACAAGACTCGGGTGAGGAGAAATGTGAGTTCTCTGCTCTGTGGGCTGGCCCTGCTCTCCCTCCTCAGTGCCCTGAGCATCTCTGTGTCTCCCTCTATTCGATGTGTCTGAGGGAGGAAGGGGCTTTCTTTGTCTCCATGTGAGATCCTCAGAGTCCAGAGGGCAAGAAAGGCTTGTTTTCCTCATTTCTGAGAAAAAGACAGGACATTCGGAATGTAGAGGAAGAACCCCCAAGAACTCTGAGGGTCCTGATGGGACATTCACTCCCAACCTCCTCAGTACATGGCTCAGCACTGTCTCAGTGAGTCTCAGATTCCTGGGAGGAGCCAAGATTGAGGGTCTCACCAGCACAAAGGCTGTGATGTGGTCTCTCCAGGGAATTATTTCTGGCTGTCCCAAGAGAGAAGAATGACAATTTCTTTCTTTGTGTCAAATCACTGTTCCTCTATGGCTATGCTTTGACCCAGCTTAATCAGGGCATCACAGGAAAAACAAGAGAAAAAGCCAAGGGGAAGGTCAGATCTGCAGAGGGGCATGAACCAGGCTCCTCAAGAATCTGCAGTGGTCTGGGGCTAGGGTGTTGTCACAACTGAGTCCCAGGCACAGATTGAATCAGAAGAGAGTTGAGTCTATCCTGGCCTTGCTGTTCTTTAGATTCTTGAGAAATCGAGGATTGGGGTTGCAAAGAGACTGGAGCGAGTAATGCACTGGCTCTGCATGCAGGTGACCTGGTTTCTCTCCCAAGATTTGAACACCATTTAATCTCTTAAGTATTGTCATAAGTTATCTTTGAGCACAGAGCCAAAATAAAGCCTTGCACACAGACAGGTGTAAACCTCCCTAACCTGCAATGAATAGAAGAGCTAATATGAAAATTATATCCTACAGGAAAACAGATGAGATGAATATGTTAGAAGAACCTGAGGTGGAAAATAGGTTTATATGTAACTTCATGCACTTGCTTGAGTGTGCTCTGTGTAGAACCACAATGGCAGAACAAATACAGGAGTGAAAATACTGAGACCTGTAAGTGGCCACTCAATATTAACTAACTTATTTCAGAAAGTTCCAGAGAGGGCATAATTTAGAAACTCTTCATGCCTGGTTTTCTTTTTGCGTGATCAGGGCTTGCCTGTCTGTGAAAGGAACACCTCTCCCCATCTATCTTCTAAAAAATGAGCCCCTTGGTGTTTCCTTCTGTCAATAGAGCCCCATTTCATTTCAGAGCATAACCATAACCTGTGAGCTCTTGAACAGGGCCTACCTGGTGATGGTCTTCAGCAAAGCCACCAGCAGATCTAAAGCTGCCCTGGTCCTTTCTGTCACTCCTCCATATCCCTAATAAGAACCTGTGGTGAGAAGGAGCGAAATCATGAGCTGCATTTTCTCTTCCTGAATCCTCACTGATTGGTAAATCCAGAAGGCCCTGGAATAGCTTACTTGGGTATCAGTTCACCAGACATTGAGTCAATGGTTTTACTTGAAGGAATTTTCTAGATTGATTCTATTTAAACCTGATTGGAAAATAATTCACTTTCAATTTTTTTTGGTTTTAAAAACTTTCTGAAATGCTTTTTTTAGTTACTTTGCCTCTTGTTCATTTTAAAGTACAAAGTGTGTGATGACACTGCTTAACTGGGATTGAGAGTAAATATTGACTATTAATTAGACTTAGGTTTGACAGGCAATACCAGAAGCAATCCTATTATTTGATCATGGGACAATAAACAATCAAAAAGAAGGCAAATAACGGATTTATTTCTTTCATGAAGCATTTTTGATTGACTAATACTGTGGTAGTAATGCTTGAAATAAAAAAAATTTCTGAAATAAAAATCTCTCTGAATTTCAAAGTTATTCATGGTTGAGTCTCAGGCTTATGTCCTCAGCACCAATCCTTTAACCAGTGTCCACTTCTCACCATCACCTTCAACTTTCAAATTTTATACAAATTTTTGAGATATACTATGAGGTATTGAGTGTACTTATATTGTGGAACATTCACCTTAGATATTATAGGCAAAAATATCACCCTCATTGTATTAACTTTCCTTTATATTTTCTCCTATAACAATCTATGTACATAAGTAGGGAAATAACTTAGAGCTTTGTTCTCAAAAATTTGACTACACCCTGCAGTGTTAATATTTACTATCACACTGTTGGGCATTCATCCCAGAACTTACCAATTTATCAGTAGATGTATCTTCCTTGGCCAATATCTCCCCATTTCTCTCTATTGGCCTCCGCATCCAACATTCTGTTTTCCCATATATGTCAGACATGATTAGATTCTGTTTGGAAGTGACAGGACAGGAATCATTAGTGTCTCAGAGTCTGACACTCTTATTTCTCTTTTTTTTATAAATTATCTTTATTTAAACACCGTGATTACAAATATAATTGTAGTTGTATGATTACAGTCATGTAAGGAACACCCCCCTTCACCAGTGCAGAATTCCCACCACCAATTTCCCAGATCTATCTAATTCCCACCCCACCCACACCTGTACTCGAGACAGGCTTTCTTTTTCCCTCATTCATTCACATTGTTATGATAGTTTCAGTGTAGTTATTTCTCTAACTGCACTCATCACTCTATGTGGTGAGCTTCATGTCATGAGCTGCACCTATTGAGAAGATAGGGGAAAATAAGGGTTGGGACTGAGGCAGTAAAATATTAGAAATGAGATTTGTAGGGAAGTAGCAAGGTCACAATACAAGATGGATGTTATGGATATATAAAATATATACATACAATACTATCAATAGGAAAACAAGGAGAAAAAAATTCCAGTGACTGTCCCAACATAAACCAGTACTAAAACGGCCCACCCTCCTCCCAAAGTGCATTTCCATTAGTGTAGGGAGAGGTAGGGGGAAGCCTGAGGACCACTAAGAGTCACCTGAACCCACTTCTGGCCATCTGAGCTGGCACCCAGGGAAGGCCAGGAGTCAGGGGGAAAAGAAAAGGATGGCTGGGGGCCTGCCAAGCCTCCCAGCACTCCCCAGGCCAGGGAGAAGGGCTCCGGTATGGGGCCTCCCCAAACCCCATGCCTGGCAAGAGCTGGTCTCCAGAATCAAGGAGGAAAGCAGAAGCCAGATGTCTGCCCGCCCTCCTTCCCATGCACCTCCCCCCGCTGGAGTACAGTGGGAGGGGGGACGCCTGAGGACCACTAAGAGTCCACCTGAACCTACTTCTGACCACCTGAGCCAGCACCCAGGTAGGGCCTGGAGTCCAAGGGAAAAAGAGGGGGTAGGCTATGGGGCCTGCCAAACCTCCCAGCACTCCCTAGGCTAGGGAGAAAGGCTCCACCATGAGGTCTCCCCAAACCCCGTGCCCAACGACACTTGCATAAGCTCCGTTTTTCTGATCTGTTAGTTCAGTGTGAAAATTTCTAATTTCAGTTGACAAATCTTCTTGATGCTTAGTTTTGTTCCAGTCAAGTATATTGATGCTTTTTTTTGAGCTCCCTGAACATTTTCCATAACACTACTTTAAACTTCTTATTTGAGAGGATACCTATTTGTTTCCTACTTTTTAGATTATTAGAGGAGCCATCTTAATTTCTGTAAATATGGGGGTGTACTGCAAAATTACTCCATTGGCAAGGCTGTAGATTGCTTCTTAAAATGTGCAGAAATGAAATTCAGGGGTTAAAAGATAAGAGTTTCGGTTTTGGGTCCTGGAGAGATTATAGTCCTTGGAATGTCTAGGCAGGCTCAGCAGAAAAGAGGCAGAGAGCATGGCCGCCATGCTCTCTGGGTACCCAATCACATGGCAGGAATTGGCCCCACGTGCACTGGGTAGGGACATCTTACTGGGTGTGGGTCCTAGAGAGGTTATAGTCCTTGGAGTTTCTAGGCAGGCTCAGCAGAAAAGAGGCAGAGAGCATGGCCACCATGCTTTATAAGTCTCTGGGTGCCCGATCACATGGCAGGAATTGGCCCCATGTGCATTGGGTGGGGACATCTTACCGGGTGTGGGTCCTGGAGAGGTTATAGTCCTTGGAGTCTTTAGGCAGGCTCAGCAGAAAAGACTCTTATTTCTCTTATAAGATATCTTTGGATCAGTGTTCCTGCAAGTGATTCTGCCTGATTCAGAAGTGGGTCGGGACTTACACACACTGATTCCTGCTGGGTTCTGCTGGGTGTCAGAAGGGCACAGAAGCCATCTTGGGGCATTGTGTTTCTAGCCACCTGATACTGGATTTCATCAGCGTTCCTGCCAGCAATTCTGCTTGCTACAGAGAGTTCTTGGCTGGCTCCACTCTCCCGCTGTGCCTTGGATAACCCTGAGGACTTGAAGGGAACTCTCTACATTGCTTGTCTGTCTTTCCTGAATACTTGAAGCTCTCCTCAGAGGCCTAGGAAGCGCACCCTTCCAAAAAAAACTGTCATCTAGAGGCATAGAAGAGCACGGCCACTCTGCTTCACTTCGCGGCCACGCACTCTTTCTAACCAATGAACCCCACCACAGCATGCAGAAAAAATCACACTACAAGCGTGACAATGGGAAAACCTCACAGGCAAACACCATGCACAGAGAATGTAGATGATAGCTCGGACAAGCCAAAAAATTTCAACCATCTGATTAACCTCTCAGATAAGGAGTTTAGAATAGCAATATAGAAGATGTTTGAAGAATTCAAAGAAAGCATAGATCTATCTGAACAGAACACAAAATCAGAAATCAGAAAACTCCAAACTGAAATAACAGATCTGAAAAACACAGTAGATCAACTGAAAAACTCAGTGGATAGGCTCACCAGCAGGTTAACAGCTGCTGAGGACAGAATCAATGTGCTGGAAGATGAGATGCAAAAAAACTCAGCACAACAGAAGAAATTGGAAAAGAACCTTAAGACAAATGATCAAGCAATGCAAAAAGTACTCTAGAAATGCGAACAGATGAAAATAGAAGTCTTTGATAAACTCAACAGAAACAACATAAGAATCATTGGAGTCCCAGAGACCCAGGTAGGATATTCCCAGGAAGAATCAACTGTCAAAAACATCATCAAAGATATACTCCCAGAGTTAAAGACTACATGCAATCGAATCCTGCATGCCCGAAGAATATCAGCTAAAAGAGACCCAAAGAAAAACATCCCAGACACATCCTTGTTACAGTGACAAATCATACAGATAGAGATAGAATACTGAAAGCAGCAAGATCAAAAAGGGAAATTACATTCAAAGAAGTATCCTTAAGACTTACAGCAGACATGTCACAAGAAACTCTCAAAGCCAGAAGACAGTGGTAGGATATTGTGACAAGACTGAATGAAATGAATGCTTCACCGAGAATACTGCACTCAGCCCGACTCACATTCAGGTTTAAAGAAAGGATACATAGCTTCATGGATAAAGGATAAACAACAGCTCAGAAACTTCACAGATGAAAAACCAGCCCTAAAGGAAAAACTGACAGGTTTACTTTAAGACAAGAGAGTCCAACAAACACAGCAAACTTATCTACAAAGATGACATTAAATCCTATGACAATCATCTCCCTCAATGTCAATGGTCTAAATTCACCAATTAAAAGACACAGAGTGGCAAAATGGATCAAAAAGATAAATCCAACCTTCTGCTACCTACAAAAAAACACACCTGAATAATCAGAACAAACAGAGATTCAAAATCAAAAGCTGGAGGAAAATCATCCAAGAAAACAGCACCCTTAAAAAAGCTAGAGTGGCCATATTAATATCTGATGACACCAACTTTATACTCAGAAAAGTGGTAAGGGACAAAAATGGACACTTTGTACCAATCAAGGGATATGTGCAACAGGAAGAAATCAGACTTTTAAACATATATACACCCAAAGAGAGACCAGCAAATTATCTAATACAATTACTGACAAATCTCAAAGAAGACATCAATAATAACACAATAATTGTGGGAGACCTCAACACGGCCTTGTCAACACTTGATAGGCCAACCAGACTGAAACTCAACAAAAAACATACTAGTCCTGTAAAGAGAAATGGAAGAAAAAGGACAAATATGGGGCCGGGAAGGTGGCGCTAGAGGTAAGGTGTCTGCCTTACAAGCGCTAGCGTAGGACGGACCGCGGTTCGATCCCCCGGCGTCCCATATGGTCTCCCCAAGCCAGGGGCGATTTCTGAGCTCATAGCCAGGAGTAACCCCTGAGTGTCAAACGGGTGTGGCCCAAAAACCAAAAAAAAAAAAAAAGTAAAAAAAAAAAGGACAAATAGACATATAAGACATTCCACCAAAAAAAAACCTGGATACGAGCCCCTTCCAAAGACATTCAAGGTAGTGGTGGGGACCAGACCTAAGTTCCAAGTCGCTTGTGTTCCTTTTCCATCAGCCCACACAGCCTTCTGTTACCTGTCCAAATTAAAATGCTTCCCGCAGAAGGACAACACTCAAGAGACCATTAATACACAGGGAGAAAAAGTCATCCTAGTATCAACCTCAAAATTCTGAGAACGCAAGTCTGAATTAATTCAAATCTACAGTTAGGTTGACACATAGAAGAAATATGTGGTCGTGGCCATAGCTGGAAGGAATTTTGTCTCCACAATATTGAGGCTGGTGTCTTGATCAATGAATTTTTGGAGAAGGCTGCTCCATGCTTGGGAACTCGGCAGAACAACCATCATTGCCTAGAAATTGCACACTAATTCTCAGGGTAGTCTTGTGGATTCTTTTCCACTAGTGAGATGTTCCTTGGAGAGAAAGGAACTCTTATCCACTGCTGGTGAGAATGCCGTCTAGTTCAACCTTTATGGAAAGCGATATGGAGATTCCTCCAAAAACTTGAAATCGAGCTCCCATATGATCCAGCTATACCACTCCTAGGAATATACCCTAGGAACACAAAAATACAATACAAAAACCCCTTCCTTACACCTATATTCACTGCAGCACTATTTACCATAGCAAGACTCTGGAAACAACCAAGATGCCCTTCAACAGACAAATGGCTAAAGAAACTGTGGTACATATACACAATGGAATATTATGCAGCTGTCAGGAGAGATGAAGTCATGAAATTTTCCTATACATGGATGTACGTGGAATCTATTATGCTGAGTGAAATAAGTCAGAGAAAGAGAGAAAAAAAGCAGAATGGTCTCACTCATCTATGAGTTTTAAGAAAAATGAAAGACATTCTTGCAATAATAATTTTCAGACACAAAAGAGAAAAGAGCTGGAAGTTCCAGCTCACCTCAGGAAGCTCACCACAAAGAGTGATGAGTTTAGTTAGAGAAATAACTACATTTTGAACTGTCCTAATAATGAGAATGTATGAGGGAAATGGAGAGCCTGTTTAGAGTACAGGCAGGGGTCGGGTGGGGAGGAGGGAGACTTGGGACATTGGTGATGGGAATGTTGCACTGGTGATGGGTGATGTTCTTTACATGACTGAAACCCAAACACAATCATGTATGTAATCAAGGTGTTTAAATAAAAATAAAAAAAACTCAAAAAAAATAAGAAAATAAGAGCCAGGTTCTTTTGGATTTTCAAGTTTAAAATTGTGTTCTTTTTTCTTATAATTCCTTTTTCATTTCTCTGACCTTAGCTGAGATTGACATGTTTTCTAAATTTAGCTGGTCATGTTTTGTTCTTTTCTTTCCAGTTAAGCTCTGAGTTGGTTTCTCTATGGAGAACCATTCCCTTTTCCTGAGGTTATGAGTGCAAATAAAGATTATAAATATTAAAAAAAACTGGATACACATTCTCTCCAATGTACATGGATCATTCTCCAGGATAGACCACATGCTGACAAATAAAACATGCCTTCATAAAATCAAAGGATAGAAATCTTGCAGGCTACCTTTGCTGACCACAACCTCTGAAATTATATGTGAACTATGAAGCCACACAGAAGAAAAACTTTAACAATTGGAAATTAAACAGCCTACTACTGAACAACCAGTAGATTCGAGATGAAATCAAAGAGGAAATCAAAACTTTCCTGGAAACAAATGACAATGAAAACACAAACTGCCAGAATCTATGGGACACAGTAAAAGTGGTCCTGAGAGGAAAATTTATAGCTTTGCAAGCACACATCAGGAAGGAAAAAGAGGCATACCTGAATAACTTAACGATGCAGCTCACAAAATTAGAAAATGACCAACAAAAGGAACCAAAAATAGGGAGACAGAAGGAAATAACAAAGCTGAAAGCCTAAATCAATGAAGTGGAAAACCAAAAAACAATCCGAAAGATTAATGAAAGCAAAAGTTGGTTCTTTGAAAAAATAGACAAGATTGATAGACCATTGGCAAAATTCACAAAGAGAGAGAGAAACCTGATAACCCGCGTTAGAAATGAAAAGGGGGAGATCACAACAGATATTTCAGAGACCCAAAGGGTAATCAGAGACTACTTTGAGAAACTTTATGTTACTAAACATGAGAACCTAGAAGAAATGGATAAATTTCTAGACACTTATAACCTTCCACTTATAACACTCCCATCACTATGGAGGAAATTGAAACTGTAATCAAACATCTGCCTAAAAAGAAAAGCCCAGGCCCAGTTGTATTTACTAATGAATTCTTTCAAACCTTTCAAGAGGAGCTACTACCAATCCTAGCTAGGCTCTTTCATGAAATTGAAAAAACGGGAACACTCCCGAACAGGTTTTATGAAGCCAACATCACCTTCTTACCAAAACCAGACAGAGATGCTGCCAAGAAACAAAATTACAGATCAATATCCCTGATGAATGCGGATGCAAAGCTCTTCAACAAAATTCTGGCAAATAGGATCCAATGCAAAATCAAGAAGATCATACACTATGACCAAGTAGGTTTCATCCCAGGAATGCAAGGATGGTTTAACATCCGTAAATCTATCAACATCATCGCTTCTCGGCCTTTTGGTTAAGATCAAGTGTAGTATCTATTCTTATCAGTTTAATATCTGATACGTCCTCTATCCAAGGACAATATATTAAATGAATTTTGGAGCTGGGAGTTGGAAAAGGAGCTTGCTCTGTCCGCTCCGCACATCGACCCGGTATTGCAGTACCTCCAGGAATGGTGCACAAAAAAAATCTATCAACATAATACACAACATCAACAAAAAAAAATAAAAATCACATGACATATCAATAGATGCAGAAAAAGCATTTAATAAGGTCCAACACCCATTCTTGATAAAACCTCTCAGCAAGATAAGAATGAAAGGAACCTTTCTCAATCTAGTTGAAGCCATCTACCACAAGCCAATGGCAAATATTATCCTCAATGGAGAAAAACTAAAAGCCTTTCCTCTAAATTCTGGTACAAGACAAGGCTGTCCGCTCTCACTGTTCCTCTTCAACATACTACTGGAAATACTTGCTATAGCAATCAGGCAAGAAAAGATATCAAGGGCATCCAGATAGGAAAGGAAGGAGTCAAGCTCTCACTGTTTGCAGATGACATGATCCTCTACTTAGAAAACCCTAAAGACTCTACCGAAAAGCTTCTAGAAACAATAGACTCATATAGCAAGGTGGAAGGCTACAAAATTAACACACAGAAATCAATGGCCTTTTTATACACCAATAATGATAGGGAAGAGATGGACGTCAAGAAGGCAATCCCATTCACATTATGCCACACAAACACAAATATCTTGAAGTCAACTTGACCAAAGACGTGAAGGACCTATACAAAGAAAACTATAAAGCCCTGCTCCAAGAAATAAGAGAGGACACACGGAAATGGAAACACATACCCTGCTCATGGATTGGCAGGATTAATATCATTAAAATGGCAATACTTCCCAAAGCATTGTACATATTTAATGTGATCCCTCTAAAGACATCCATGACATTCTTCAAAGAAGTGGATCAAACACTTATGAAGTTCATCCGGAACTCTAAACACCCTCAAATAGCTAAAGCACTCCTAGGGAAAAGGAATATGAGAGGCATTACTTTCCCCAACTTTAAACTGTACTACAAAGCAATAGTTACCAAAACAGCATGGTATTGGAATAAAGACAGACCCTCAGATCAGTAGAACAGGCTTGAGTTCTTAGAGAACGTTTCCCAGACATACAAGTACCTAATTTTTTACAAAGGAGCAAGAAATCCTAAGTGGAGCATGGAAAACCTCTTCAACAAGTGGTGCTGCAGAACTGGTTAGCCACTTGCAAAAAGGCGAACATAGACCCCCAGTTAACATCATGTACGAAGGTAAAATCCAAATGGATTAAAGACCTTGATATCAGACCTGATACCATAAGGTATATAGAACAACATGTAGGTTAAACACTCCATGACATTGAGACTAAAGGCATCTTCAAGGAGGAAACAGAACTTTCCAAACAAGTGGAAGCAAAGATAAACTGATGAGAATACATTAAGCTGAGAAGCTTCTGCACCTCAAAAGAAATAGTGTCCATACAAGAGCCACCCACTGAGTGGGAGATACTATTCACCCTATATCCATCAGATTAGGGACTAATCTCCAAAATATACAGGGCACTGACAGAACTTTACAAGAAAAAAACATCTAATCCCATCAAAAAATGGAGAGAAGAAATGGACACTTTGACAAAGAAGAAATACAAATGGCCAAAAGGCACATGAAAAAATGCTCCACATCACTAATCATCAGGGAGATGCAAATCAAAACAACGATGAGATACCATCTCACACCACAGAGATTGGCACACATCACAAAGAACGAAAACAATCAGTGCTGGCGGGGATGTGGAGAGAAAGGAACTCCTATCCACTGCTGGTGGGAATGCCGTCTAGTACAACCTCTATGGAAAGCGATATGGAGATTCCTCCAAAAACTAGAAATTGAGCTCCCATTCAACCCAACTATTCCACTCCTAGGGATATATCCTAGGAATACAAGAATACAATATAAAAATCCTTCCTCACACCTATATTTATTGCAGCACTATTCACAATAACCAGGCTCGGGAAACAACCAAGATGCCCTTCAACAAATGAATGGCTAAAGAAACTGTGGTACATATACACAATGGAATAATATGCAGCCATCAGGAGAGATGAAGTCATGAAATTTTCCTATACATGGATGTACATGAAATCTATCATGCTGAGTGAAATAAGTCAGAGGGGGAGAGATAGATGCAGAATAGTCTCACTCATCTATGGGTTTAAAAAAAATTAAAGTCATTTTTGCAACAATCCTGAGACAATGAGAGGAGGGCTGGAACTTCCAGCTCACTTCATGAAGCTTACAACAAAGAGTGGTGAGTGCAGTTATAGAAATAACTACACTGAGAACTACCATAACCATGTGAATTAATGAGGGAAGTGGAAAGCCTGTCTAGAGTACAGGTGGGGGTGGGGTGGGTCGGAGGGAGATTTGGGACATTGGTGGTGGGAATGTTGCACTGGTGAAGGGGGGTGTTCTTTACATGATGGAAACCTAATTACAATCATATTTGTAATCAAGATGCTTAAATAAAGAAATTATAAAAAAAAACAAATAACTGTAGTAGAATGCTTGTCTCGAATACAGGCAGGGGATGGGAAGGGGAGAGGGTGTAATGTTACACTGGTGAAGGGGGATGTTCTGTTTATGACTGTAATCTAACTATGATCATGTTACTTAAATAAAAAATATATTTTATAAAAAGATATCTTTGACCCATTCTTTTCCCTTTTAGGGCTGAAAAGAATTTATTCTGTCTTTTCATTGAGGGATACAAGGGTGCTTCCACATTGTGGCTTCTATAAATCTAGATCTAATAAAAGAGTGTTTTAAAATACCCACTAGATTTAATTTTTTGGCACATCTTTATTACTCATTCTTATGACAATCCTCATCTCAGTTTTTGAGGACTCTCTAGAAGTCTTCCCTGGGGTAAGGACCATCTGCCTTCCCTCCTTAGGACACCAGGAATTTAGGACACCAGTGAGAATATTCCACTAAGTGCAGACTAAGTCAGGGGACTCTGGAGAGCTGCCTCTCTATAGAATCTGAAAGGCTGTGACTCAGCAAGTTAGTTCATCCCTCATGGGACAGGAGTGACCTCTCCTAGCTGGAAGGATGCTCTTCCCAAGGCCTCCAGTCTTGAAGTGTGACTTCAGCTCTTCTGAGGCTTCAGGCTGCTGTGCTCCCTGTAAGCTTGGACAAAATAAGCTCATCTCTGACTCCAATCTTAAAAAAGTCTTGTTAATTTTTTCATCCTGACACACTCACCCAGAAAATAGAACTAAAACTAAAGATATAGACATGTAGATCTAGAAATAAATCACTTACAAGATTTATGAATATGTAGATTATGCATATATGTATGTATTTGTACATATATGTGTGAAAATATTCTGCATTTCTTATGAAGTTCTCTGCCATTTTCATTTATGCTATAGCCATAAAGTTTTTTTCTTTTTTAATCATCATTCCTGAATGAATACAGTGAGAGGGCCCAGAGAGTTAGCATGGAGGTAAGGCGTTTACCTTGCATGCGGAAAGTAAGTGGTTCGAATCCTGGCATCCTGCATGGTCCCCTGTGCCTGCCAGGAGCAATTTCTGAGTGTACAGCCAGGAGTAATCCCTGAGAGCTGCCGGGTGTGACCCTCCCCCAAAATAATATATATATATATATTATTTTGTTCTGTGCTTTTTTTGTTTTGTGCTTTTCTTGTTTATAATGAGAAGGAGAAAATTTCAGCTTCCATGATTAGGTCAACTTTCGGCTGCTAGTTTCCCCATGTGCCCTCTGTGAGGGAAATGAGGTGTATTCCACTGTGAGTGTTTTTCATCCAAATTCAATAGGGATTACTTTTTGTTTGTTTTTCGGCTACACCCAGTGACATTCAGGGGTTACTCCTGGCTATGCGCTCAGAAATCGCCCCTGGCTTGAGGGACCATATGGAATGCCAGGGGGCTGAACCGTGTCTCACTGTTCCTGCCCCAGGATAAATTTTTTTTACAAACAATATCTATATCCAATGGCAAGATCCTATGATATCTGATATCACCTGGGTAGCCAAGTCATTAAATTTTCACTTGAATATCCATGACCGTTACATTCCTTGAATTTCAGAATATTCTTAGCGTCATGGGTCTGTCTGAGATACTGTGTTTTGAGTCACTCCCAAGAATTGAAGGGTCAGAAGGATCCTGAACCAGAGCCTTTACAACTAGAGGGCGGAGAAGGTGCTACAAGCCAGCCTGCAGAGACCCCTCACATGTATGTCATGCATGCTCCTTGTTCTTCTTCCTTCCAGTGTCTGTGTTCAAGATCACTCTGGGGACTCATTTGGCAGCTGGCTATGCCTGTGTCCTTCAGCTCTTCTCAGTGATGAAGTAAACTCATTTCCAACCATGAGCAGTGGCCACCCTGAAAGTGAGCACTACAAATGTATTATACATATTTGGTCCTATGAAGGTAGTTCTTACCCCTTCACTTACAAGGTACCATTTTACATTAAATGAAAAGGAAAATCAGGGCCGGGCGGTGGCGCTAAAGGTAAGGTGCCTGCCTTGCCTGCGCTAACCTTGGACGGACCGCGGTTCGATCCCCCAGTGTCCCATATGGTCCCCCAAGCCAGGAGCAACTTCTGAGCACATAGCCAGGAGTAACCCCTGAGCATTATCGGGTGTGGCCCAAAAACCAAAAAAAAAAAAAAAAAAAATGAAAAGGAAAATCAGTATCTGACCAGAGAAATAGTTGTCAAAGAAAAATTCTTTTCATAACTTTTTCTTACTGTTTTTAAGGAATTCCTAATTTGATAAATTTGAAATAACTTATTACTAACCACTGTTTGTTTAAAATTGTGTATATCACAATTTCAAAATATTAATTGCTGACTCATATAAGTAGTTATTATGTAATTACTACCATCATAATTTAGTGTGCAGTATGACCATGCAATCTCTTCTATTATAGAATTCAGCAGTGGTTATTGTGAGGGTGTGTGTTTGTGTGTGTGTGTGTGTGTGTGTGTGTGTGTGTGTGTGTGTGTGTGTGTGTGTGTGTGTGTGTGTCACAGCCTGCTTGATGAGACACTAAGGGAATTCTCAGGGACCCTGAGAAAAGTAGGTGCACAGGAGTTAATAATGAGAAACAGAGCCACACTCAGAAGTGAGGGTGAATCTGAATTTGATTTATTGAAGATTACAGTCAGCTATTTAAGCAAAATTATTTCAAGTCATAATATTTTGTAGTATGTAAAAATCTCACATCTGTTTTTCTGCAGTGTTACACATATACTCTCTTGTTAACAAAAGCTCAGATAACTGTCAGTACATTCTGCTTCATCTATAACTTGTTTACAAAAGACAGTTCACAGACCTTTAACTTTCAGGGCTTCAACTAATAGCCATACTTCCTAAGTCTCCTCTAAACTGTAACTAAAAACAGGTTTTAATTTTTAAAAAGGGGGGGGGGACAAAGTCTCATGGAAAGAAAAGCTTATTTAAAAGGGACAAATCGTAACCTAGGAAAAGCTACTTAACAACCCATTGTTACTTCCAGGTTAAACCTTGAATGTAAGTCCCAAGGTAAAAGATTAGCAAGTCACTAGAAGTCCCTTATGCCTCAGATTAGTCCCCTCCAAAAAAATCATTTCTTTTATCTGAGAAAAAAGAGCAGTTAGCAGACCAATAAGTTATAGGGCATTTTTTCAATAAGTAACTGTTATTGAACTAACTAAATAATATTAGTTATTTCAGCTTCAATAAGTTCTCTTGATACTAAGTTTTCCAGATAAAGAGGTAAATGCTCAAATATATACATACTTAGCACAGCAGAAGAGAGATTCATATTTAGGCCAAATAAATGTTTGCAACTATCAATAAGCTAAAGATTGAGATATACCATAATTTCCTGTCAAGGAAGTGATCGTACATGCTCCTTGTTCTTCTTCATTCCTGTGTCTGTGTCTAAGATCACTCTGGGGACTCAGTTAGCCATGCCAGAACCATTGCACAACAAGCCTACTGGTGTCCAACTTTCTCTAAACCGGGCTGTGTCATTGGTGTCTGTGTGAGGGAATGTCTGTTGCAAGGGCTCCAACATTATTGTTCATGTTATGTATCATAATAACAAGAAAATAACACCGAGAGACATTAAAATTGTGTGAGGTGGATACAACTTGTTAATACTGATTCTTACTAAACTTTCATTTTCTAACAATTTTATTTTTTCCAACACATAGACCCCTAAGCAGGGAAGATTTTCCAAGATCATGAGCAGACTCTTCTCTTCCCCATCAACTCCCAGAACAGGACATCAGCAGCTATGTCCAGGTGGGTCAATTGGGGACAGTCCTGAAGGCATCTCAGGAGTGACAATGGCCTGAGACTGAAGATGGGCTCCTAATTCTCATGGCTGGTGAAAGCAAGAAAGGGGGGGAACCTTCAAATCGAACAAGCCCTGAGTCCCTGTTCATGGATCTGTTGGTCTGAAGCTAGAGTCAGGTGCTAAAGAAAACATCCCTGATGTAAGGGACCTTGTCCTTGACCACAGCTCTATTTCATAGGTGACCACAGCGACAAGCTCCACAGATGGCTCCTGAGCACAGAAATGATACCAGGGACCTGTTTCAACTACTCTGGAACAACTCGACTGAATTACAGGCAGAAGAAAATGTTTCATCACTGAAAAAATAAACAGAGCATCTACTCCTTGGGATTTTGAAACCTTGGTAGATGTAATTATTAAAGGTGTCGCTATAATTCTCTGCCTCTGTGGCCTGTTGGGGAATGGGATTGTCATCTGGTTGCTCAGTTTCCGCATAAACAGAAAGCACTTCTCTGTCTACATCCTCAACTTAGGCAATGTTTTCTATCTTGTTTTTGATATTTTATATCTTTTAGTTAACCCTATGCATTTGCCTTCATATTCTTCAAGATATTTATTTGGGGTTCCAAGGATTTTCACCATGTTGTTTTACTCAATGAGTCTGAGCCTGCTCATGGCTGTGTCTCAGTGCTCTGGCCCATCTGGTACAAATGCCACCACCCAACACATCTCTCCACCATTGTGTGCACTCTCATTTGGATTTTCTTCATTGTTTTCTGGTTTCTAATAACATTGTTAATTGAACTTGACTATTTAATGTTGTTCATATCTAGACTGATGTCCCTTCCTACAACGCTGGTGCTCTTTGTGTCCAGCCTGACTCTGTTTATCCGGGACCAGTGTTACTCCCAGCAGAAACAACCCAGCAAGCTCTACTGGACCATCCTGCTCAATGTCCTGGCCTTCTTGCTGCTAGGTATACCAAAAGAAGTCTTTTTGGCCTGTGCTTCAACACTGTGCTTAAGAATCTATCTGTCTGAGGTATAGGAAATCACAACACTCCTCTGTGCCATGAACAGCACAGTCAACCCCATCATCTATTTCTTTGTTGGACGACATGGGCAGCAGCGAGGCAGAAAAACACTCCAAGAAGTGCTCCACAGGGCGCTGATAGATAACGCAGAAGCTGAGGAGAGAAGAACACCATGCCCACACAGAGCATGGCATCCCCTGAACATCAGGAGGAGGCACTCTGCTGAATGCCCTTTCTGACCTTCTAGACCAGACACCATTTTGACATAACTCCTCTGAATTTCCAACATAGCACCCAGAATTACTCCTCAGAAGAAGATGCATTACTCTCTTCATGAAAATGACTCACTTCCTGCATGTCTGCTAACCTCATATATCTCCCCTCTACAAGATTTTAGTCTTTGTGATGTTCCCAGGCCAGGCTTGTCACCTGCCCTCCAGGAAGCATTTGTCTCAGGAGCCCTGTGTTGTAACCCCCATCCCCCATTCTTCCTGTGTAACCTTACCTGATGGTAAGGCCTGCCCATTTCTGGGAGGGGTCTCTGGTAGCTAACAAAAGATTTGCCTGAAAGGATTGAAGGATTGATTCAAGGATTGAGCAAGAGAGATGGAAGAAGCAGCAGCAGGAGGAGTGCTGGCAGGATGGAGAGTTATAAGACAAGTTTAAGTGGAGGGCTGATTATGGATCCAGCATAAAAGGTTATGATAGAAGCCACACTTGTTGGCTAGGGCCCTGAATAAAGCTTTATGTCTTCTGAAACCTGATTGCTGTGAATTTTTTTCTTGCCATCACCCTAAGACCTGCTGGTTAGAGGGAGTTGGAGGTGCGTGGCCCAGGCTGGAGGAGATCTCATCACCATCTCATCATCTCATCATCTCATCATCTCATTCATCTCATCACCATCCATCACCATCCAGCCCCATCCAGGACTGTATTTCTAAACTATGCCAGTGTGTCTTCTTGGAAATCTCTCTGGATTGTTTCTGGGAAGGTCTCACATTCCTGGGTCTTTGACCTCATAGTGTGTTCCCTATAGATATGTGCACCAATGGTTTCCTCTCTGAACCTTGCTCAGTCTCATGTTCTTGTATATTTGGAGTTTCTTTAATGAAGTCTGCACCCAGATTCTCAGGCCCATAGGTCACTATCTGTCCATCTGTACTCACACTTGTCCTGGTATCCTAAGAGCTGAGAGATGTAGAGAGTCAACTCTGACCACTCTACTCTGCTGCACTGCCCAGACTCTACTGAGGACAGGAGGTAACATGAGTGACATTCTGATCACATCTTCTGAGTCTGCAGGAGTATGGGGGTCACCTGGGAGGCACAAACATGTGTGAAAGTGCACCTGTAGCTGAAGTGGATTCTGGACACAATGAACTTACCCCAATTCTTTTGGGGGGTTTGGGCCACACCCAGTGGCACTCAGGAGTTACTCCTATCTCTGTACTTAAAAATCACTTCTGGCAGACTGAGGTACCATATAGGATATCAGGACTCGAGCTCAGCTCTGTCCCAGGTCAGCCACATGAAAAGAAAATGCCCTGTTATTTGTGCTATTGCTCTGGTCCCACACCTCAATCCTTTTTTTTAATGAATTTTTATTGTGACCAAAGTGCATTATAAATCTTTCACAAAATTATTTACAGTACATAGTGACAATAAATGAGGGGACAAGCAGTGTTGTCCTCCCTCCACTTCTGTTTCCAGCATGTATCATATATCTCCCTCCTTTACTCCCAGAATACTAGTGTAACTGGTCTCCACTTTACAGCTTGCTGTAGATTGAGTATCCACTCTGTTGTCCTTGACTTTGGGTTTGGTCTGATCATTTTTTATTTTCACTACATGTTCAAATGACTGGTCCTGGTAGCATCCTTTTTCCCTCTCAATTTATGAGGCTGAATAATTCAAGCTATGTAATTCTGTTGGAGATAAAAAGGATAAGAAAAAAAGAAGAAATTTGGTAGCAACTACCAAAAAAAGAAAAAAGAAAAAACTGCACCCAGCAAAAGAAAAAAGAAAAAATAATAAATAATAACCACAAGCGTGAAAAAGAAAAAAAAGTGGAAGAAAAAAAGAGAAGAAAAATAATATCAAAAACAAACATAACATAACAAAACAAGAAAAGAAGGAGTGCTGGAGTGGCAGGGTTTGGTGTTCTCCCCACTTTTTTTTTTTTTTTTTTTTTTTGCATAGGTACAAGTAAGTATTGGGGAAGCAAGGGAATTCCCATGGCTTAAGATTCAGGGTTTCTCCATTCTTGAAGTATACCATCATGGGAACAACCACTGGCTCCATACATACTCATTACCACATCCCAAGGCTTTTTTGTGGTGCCAGGAAACTTTCCTCTTAGTTGTGGGTGAGAAAGTCAGGCCACTGTAGCTAGCGATCTTGGTCTTTGTGCAGGTCACAGGGCAAGGTCTAGGATAGAGTCTTTATGGTTCTAGAGGTTCTGTTCCATCATTGTTGTGTTCAGTCTTCTGTAACAAGTGCTTCCTGTTTTTGCTCAGTCCCTAAGCCAAAGCCTGGGATATTAGGGTTCCAAAGGTTCTGCTCAGTCTCTGTTGTCCAAGTTGGGCCTCTGTAATAAGAAATCTTGATTTTTGTAAGAGTCCTGGGCTACAGCCTAGGGTAGGATTATTGGTCCCAAGGTAATTTTTGCCCAGTCACGGTAGTCAAAGTCAGTTTTCTGTAGTTAGTGCTCTTATTTTTCACAGTTCAAAGGACAATGCATCTTCTGACTTCCATTTAGTGTTAGATGATGTGATAGGACAACCTGGTATTAGGTCAAGTTGTCATTTCCTCGTTGTCCTCATTGTCATATCAAAACTGGCACAAATTGATGCCAGAGCAATGATAGAAATCTCCCAATGGAGCTTCAGTTCTTGGTGTGTTGCTGGGAGCTGTATCACTTCTACATCTGGGATCTGGGGTTTGGGATTGAACTAACACTGTCCAATCTCATGGAGACTGAGTTGTATCCACATGACACATGTCCAGGATGGGAGGCACCCTTGTGTTATAAAAAGTGTTAATTCTTTTCCCTAGAAGAAAAGATCTTGTTTCTGTGTCTATGGTTTCCCCTTTTTTTACTGTGCCTATACAAAAACGTATGGTGTCATATTGTATTGCTGGTGCTATTCTGGTTAAGGATGACAGGCTACACACACATTCTCTGTGGTCTGGTTTAGATCTGAGGTTTTATCCCAGGCAAGAAGTTTTCTTGGTTTTTGTACCAAGCAGACCCAAAACTGGTGAGGATAGAGAAAATATGAATATATAAAAAATAGAACAAATAAAACTGAGTTAAAAAAATAAAGGTATCTGAAGAAAACAAGTGATGGAGGAGGCTAACTATATATTTAGGAATACACATCTTAAGATGCATTATTATATTATATGTATTAAGCTTACATAAGCAATATAGACCTCCCAGGTAGGTCTTTTGATATGTTCTTGTGGGGAGTGAAAGCCAACGCACTTTTTCGTATCACAGACCTTGGTCTTGAGTTTGAGACGTGATTTGCGGCATTATGGAACCATGTAGTGTCCTTGAGCTGAGGGTTTTGCTGAAGCTGATTCCAGTATCATGTGACAGTCCATGGTTTGATGGGAGTGAGAGGGGCCACAAAGTATGAGACAGCAGACGTGTTGGTTGTAGTTTCTTGCCAAGGCATGAGATGGGGGACCGAGAGGGTGTCTTATATTGAGGTGCTGGATGGTGGTCTGTTGGGGCAGGAGGTCAGTCTTGGCCTACCGAGATAAGAACTGAGGGTAAAGAGGGTTAAATAAGGGGAAGATAACAGATCCCGGTTGGAAGATGAGGAAATAGAAGAGACGCTTGGGTAGGGGAGGGGCAATATAAGAGAGGGGCTATATACATTATATAGATGAATTGTTTATGGTTTAGGCTTGGAGTCAGAGAGGATCACTAAATTGAAAGTCACATCTACATAAAGACTGACTTTTGAGAGCTATTTAAGTGTTTTCCTCCAAATCTTGGGCATTCCGTTTTTTTTCCTAGGAACAGTCTAGAATTAAGAACATTTTTAAGATAATGGTTCAAAAAGTATATTTGTCATGCAGGAGCAGCGCTTTTGAAAATGAGTACTAGTAAGAAAAGACACTCCTGCAGGGGGTCCTGTATTCTTAGTGCTCCCTCTTGTCCTATCTCAGCGAAACCTAAAGAGAACTTTATCTACATGTATAAAATTCTTACTTATTCATGGGATCTATGTGAGTGTTTCATGTTTTTCGTGAAAGTTAAGGATAAAACTCATAGACACATATGTTTTAGTTGATTCGGAATGTAGAACAAACCTTCTCTCCCAAATATAGCATGTATTATCAGATCTTTAACTGGGAAGAACTAAACCCTTTGCCAGGTAGAGAACAAATCTATGCTTTGTATCTGAAAGTTACCAAAAAAATTATCATAATAATATTCTGAAAACTGTTTTGTAGCAAAACTGTGTTTATACCCATTATACAAAGCTCCCAAGAATCAGGCTTTCAGGACAGTTCTCAGCAGGAAGAAGGAAAGCTAATCATGAAGGCATTGGAAGACTCCCTGAGACAGGCCATGGTAATTCTGTACTCCTGTGTACTTATGTATAAAATCAGGCTTGCTGGTGTGCTAAATTTGTCACTTTCATATAGTTAGCAACTACTTTCCATCTCTCTCAGAAAATCAAGTGTACTAAGTTTCACAAGGGGATGAAATGTTTGTCAGGGTCTGGACTGTGTGTTGTAAACAAAACCAAGAATGGATGCAGATGTTGGGGAAAAGAAATTCTGTCTTAAAGTAAAATTTGTTGCCTTGGAAGAAAAGTTACAGGACGAAATAAATGTAAAAGATTGTATTAAAGGTTTGAGGCTGTGTTCTAGGGAAAGAAGCTTTCTTAAAATGGATCTTCCTAGTTGTGCGAATACTTTTTATTTGGCGAAATCTTAGTTGCTCAAAAGGGGTCTTAGATGCTGAAAATGTATCATAAAATGAAGGACAAAGTTAAACCAGTCTTAGTAAATTGCACCTTTATAATTGCAGAGGAAAGAAATATAGCATATTGCTGTCCAAGACGTCCTGCCTCTACACATGTTAACACTGTCTCTTGCTGATGGGACTCACAACAAACAGATTGGTGCAGTTTATTGCATGGAAAGGAGACATTTATATTTCTCTCTTCTCATAACCCCCAGCATGTTTGTGACATCAATCCAGCCCAGAAGCCTTTCCTCCCTTTAGTAGGATCAACTTTGCAGACAGACAGAAAATCTCAAAATCCAGATATGGGATCCTAAATTCCTCATCTAGGGAAATAGAGTCAAAAGAGATAAAATCGGGGACAGGTGGCAGGGATAGTACAGGAGTTACGATGTTTGTGTTGCAGCAGCCAAGCAAGGTTTTATCCCTGTTACCCTGTATTGTCCTCTAAGACCACCAGGAGTTAGTCCTGAGTGCAGAGGGGTAAGCCCTGAGCACTGCTAGGTATGCACCCCAAACAAACAAAACAACAATGGTGTTAGGGTGGGGAGAAAGAGATCAAATGACACCGTCCAGTAATATCAGGTCCTACTAGTACTACTACTACTACTACAGTATTTTTACTAGTACTCTCCAAACCCCAGGGAGTTCCAAAAGGCTCAAGTAAAGAGGGTAATACAACTCTGTGGACTTAAAGAAATGTCACATCTGACACCACACGGACCACTTTTAGGACCCTGCTCTCAGAATCATGACCAAGCCCTGGGATCCTAGATCTCCCCCAGCCCTCGACAGATAGGATGGACTGATTCCCCTGCCAAGCCACCTCCAGCTCACAGCTGACCTGACCTTCACCCTGGCCAGGCCTAAGTGATCCCAATGTGACAAGTAAAATATTATTGTATGAATGTGAAAGTCATTTCCCTGCCCTTAACCAATACTCAGGACCTCTCAGTAAATAATGCGGTATGGCAATAAAAGATTCTCTGGTCTTGCTGTGTTTATGCAAAGTGATCAGGAAAAATGTATTAGAAGCAAACCATTTGGTAAATATGAAGTAAAGGTGGAAGGACAGAGCAATTGCACAGGAGAAAGAGTGCTTACCTTACATGCACCCAATATGGTTTCCTAAGACTGCTAACAGTGACCCCTGAGCACAGAACAAGAAATAGGCCATGTAGGACCTGTACAAAAATCTAAGATCTCTAACTACAGAAGACTGAATTAGTCAACCATAACAGAGCAGAATTTTTTCTGAGACCATAAAAAGAGACATTGGGGGTAGACAACCAATATGCCTGGAACCTGTAGTTGGTCTTTTGACAATATGCTTCATGGACAGAGACACCCTGTATCTCTTAGACCAAAGAAATTTTTGGGGGGGTCACACCCGGCAGCGCTCAGGGGTTACTCCTGGCTCTATGCTCAGAAATCGCTCCTGGCAGGCACGGGGGGAGGGGGGTTCATATAAGATGCTGGGATTCAAACCACTGACCTTCTGCATGCAAAGCAAACACTTTACCTCCATGTTATCTCTTTGGCCACAAAAAGAAATTTTCTTTGTAATTTCCCCAAGTTTGATATGCCTATGCAAAAAAAAATCTCTTTTTTATTTTATTATTTTAATTTTACTTATATTCTAGATAGTGGCTCCCACTTTTCCATAGAACTTGAATCACTTTGTTCTGTTTTATATTTCTTTTTTTAATTAATATCTTTATTTAAACACCTTCATTACAAACATGATTGTGGTTGGGTTTCAGTTACGTAAAGAACACCCCTCTTCACCAGTACAACATTTCCATCACCAATGTCCCAAATCTCCTTCCTCCCCACCCCACCCTCACCTGTACTCTAGACAGGCTTTTTACTTCCCTCATTCATTCACATTGTTATGATAGTTCTCAATGTAGTTATTTCTCTACATTGAGAAATATCTGTTTTATATTTCTATGCCTTTTTACAAATTGAGAAAAGAAAAAAAAAAGTGGTTGGGGCCCAGGGGCCAAATGACTTCATGAACATTGAGTGGGGAAAAAAAAGAAATCAGATTTAAATACCCAAGCCAAAGTCAATGACAATAGAATCAAGAGACCCAAACTATAATAAGCTAAGCACAAAATGGACCTGCCACACTAGTAGTCCAGGGGGCTAAGAGTAGAGTTTTGGAATGCATGTGGGGAATACGGTGGAGGGAAGTTGACACTGGTGGTGGAAATGGCCCTAATTCACTGTCACTAGAGACCTGAAATATAATTGTGAAAGAGCTGTCATTCACAGCAGTCTCAATAGAAAAAAATTTAAACATTAAAAAATAAAAAGTTTAAACAAAAAATAAGCCTTGACTTAGTGAAATGAGTCAGAGGGAGAAGGACAGCCATAAAAATGTTGCACTCATTTGTGGTATATTAAAAAAAAGGAGAGTGAAGCAGAAGCTTTATGCCCCAAACCCAGGGCATTGGAGAGCCATCGGTCTGGAAGCAAATGTTGACACAGGAAATAATTCACACATGGTAAAGGGGATAAAGAGCAGGTTCAGAAACTCCCACACTCAAGCCTTCTGCTTCTAAGAAGCAGATAGCTAGCTCAGTGGTGGAAAATGAAAACTACAAGCAGTCCTTCCTGAGACTGGGTCTTTATTAGCAAGCACCAGACCACTCCCTGGGACGGAGAACAGGTGGTCAAGGCAACAATCCAAAGAGGCTGAAAGAATGGCAGATCCCTCAGCACAAAAATTGCAGCAATAAATGAGAGGATACAGATCACCTAGAAAGGCAGATAAAGGAGGAAAAGGACAGATATATTCTCCACCTGATTCCTCCTCTCTGGCCTATAATTGAAGGAACTTCATCAGCCTTGACAGCAGCTGGAGATTCTCACTGAGGAGGGGAACTAGAGTCTTCCCTTGGGAACACTAAAATCTTCTGTGGGCGTATTTAACAACAAACTTGGATGAAGCATTAATGGCTCACAATTTTTTATTTCAATTCATCTCCTTCCATTTGCAGAGCTTAGAAGTGCAAAAACTCTCACTTCCTCGAAGTGTTGAAAAAATACGAATATCATTTTCCCAAGAGGCAATGAAATATTTCTCACTTCCCAAGTAATGGGGTGTGCAGGACTGAAATACTGATGGAGTAAGAGAAGAAAAGTCTTCCCATCTTAATGCAGATTCAATCTCTTTTTTTTTAGATAATTATTATTTTGATCATAGTGGCTTACATATTGTTGACAATAATATTTTAGGTACATATTTACATAAAATCAGGGGGATTCCTATCACCGATTTGTCCTCCCTACACCTTAGTTTTCGTCCTACCTCCCATATCCTCTTCCCTCACCCCCGGGGCTGCTAGAATAAGTGGTCCCCTCTGTACCTAACCTACTACTTGCACCTGTTTGGTCTTGGTGCCTTCCTTATTTCCCCCTCTAACTGGGAAGCAGGACTAGATAGTTCAAGTTATGTGGTTTTGTTTGAAGAAGAGAAAAGTAATAAACTGGGGGAAAAGTCTAATACACCGAAAATGGGTGGAATCCTTCTAGAGGCTCTCATCATCGGTTTGAGAGACTAAGGAGAAACAGAAGGTAAAACAGCCCAACAGTACAAAAAGAAGTGTCAAATATCCAGTGAGCACTCCAACAATAACGATATGCACCACACAAAAAAAAAAAAAAAAAAAAAAAAAAAAGCCGTGATCTTGAGATAAAAAAACATGGCAGAGCACATAAAGAAGAAAAGAAGAAAAAAATATATATAAATGGGGACAACAACTTCAATAACCACACCAAAACAAAGAAATCAACAAAAAGTAGATAGGTAAATAAAAATAAAAAATAATAATAGTAATGAAGATAAACTCTTATTAAAGGAAAATAAATTTTTGGACAATAATCTTTTTTGGGGGGTTCACACCCAGTGACTCTCAGGGGTTACTCCTGGCTATGAGCTCAGAAGTTGCTCCTGCTTGGGTGACCATATGGGATGCTGGGGATCAAACCCAGGTCCATCCTGGGTCGTGTGTGCAAGGAAATGCCCTACTGTTGTGCTATCGCTCCATTTAGTATGAACCAGGCAATTTTGGTTCAATCCCAGCATCCCATATGACCCCTTGAGCACTGCTAGGAATGATCTCTTACTGCAGAGTCAGGAATGAGTCCTGAGGACTATGGGTGAGGCCCATCAAAACAAAAGAAACAAAAAGAAGTGAGGGATTAATGAGGATGGAGAGATAGTTTAGTGGGTGCAGCTTCTAAGTATTTTATATGGTTCCATTAAACCATGCCAGGCATCATCTCTGAGTGCTGAGACAGAAATCAGGCTAAGCATTACTAGGTGTGGCCCTAAAATATGGGGTTGGGAGAAATTTCATATGTAAGAAATAAAATTCTCAATGTTTTAGGAGTCAATTCAAAATTGGTACTACTTTCATTTTATGTATCAAGTCTTGATTTGGGGGCTCAAACAGCAATTGTCTAACAAAAGGGCCGCACAACTGGTACTTCTGTAAGATGATGACATTTGATGTTGTCCAGAATCTCACTTTGCTGTGATGTGATATTGAAAGTGCATTAGGAGGGAAAGAAAACTCTTCACCTGCTCTCTCAGGACCTCTCTTCTGTCCAGCCAATTACCACAGAAAAGGTGCAAACACTCCCCGTTGTCTCTCGGGAAAGGGAGTAAGCCTCCTTTTCTGCACTTAGAATGAATGAGAGTTTCTGCCCTTCCGAACATGGGGAATGGAAGGAGATAAAGTGAAATGGAAAATTCTGAAACTTTGACATTTTATCTAAGCATGATGTCATATAAGTCCACATCAGAACTTGGTGTTCCCAACTGTAGAAGATTCTAGTTCCCAATTGCTGTCAAGCCTTAAGTAGTTCTTTCAATTCCAGACCAGAGAGGAAGATTCAAAGTTAGAAAGGGTCTGTCCTTCCTCTCCTTTGTCTCTCTCTCTCTTTTTCTAGGTTATCTGAATCCTCTTATTCATCCAAGGACACTTGTGCTGACACATCTACCAATACCTCATCTTCCTGACCATAAAGATGGTGCTCTCTGTGCTGAGCAGGGGACCAAGAAGGTCTTTTGTTGTTTGTTATTTTGGGCTTACATGGTAATATTCAGAAATTACTCCTGGCTATGAGCTCATATGTCAGTGTTGGCAGGCTCACAGGGCCATTTGAGGTGCCAGAGATCAAACCCAGATGCACTGTGTGTAAGGTAGGCAAGTACCAACTGAACTACTGCTCTGACCCCTAAGCAGGCAATTTTGGTCCAGTTGAAAACTGTGCATGTTTGCTTGGGTACATGAAGATGTTCAAGAGACAGATCATAGGAGCAATGTCAATCTTTGCCTGATTAGCAGACACTTTGCTTTCTGGTTATTTCTTCTGAGTCCTCAGAGGTACTCACGGATTGTGTGTTTTAGAAACATTAAAGATAATGAATTAATAAACTCAAAGAAAGAGAAAATAAAAAGAATGTATTTTGAAAACATCCATCTTACTGGATGGATGATTAATACAAATAAAATAAGAGTGTGCAAATGGAATTCTTCATTTTCAAAAGTAATTTTAATTTTTAAAGCAATAGTAATTTATAATAGAATTAAATATTTGTACTTTAGAAATGACATGCTGCTGCCTAGACACTCACTCTGAAGCCATTGACTTTCCAGTGCCTCCTCTATTTTATCTACACTATACACCCCCTTGCTTTGCAGCTTCAATTTGTGCTTTGTTTGTATTGGATATTGACTCTTCTTATCTTAATTACTTCATCCACTTCATAGAAGTGCCAGTGTTTAGTAGTTAGTTGTCCTTATTTTGATGTTCTAAACATAGGAACCTACATTTTTCTCAATGGTGGCATACTGCAAGAGTTCATCCTTTCTTCTAGTTGAGATCTTGTAATTGTGTTTATAATCCACAATTTCTTCTTCTTACCTTTTCATGGGTATCTGGGTTGTTTTTAGATATTTGAATAGTATTTAATAGCACTGCAGTGAATATACTGCAGTGAATATAACTGTGCCTATGTTTCCAAATTAGTGATTGTGTTGGTATAGCAGCCACAGAGTGGATTCACTGAGTCATCTGTGTCTCTATTTTTAAGTTTGAGGGAGTCTTAAAATTGTTTTCTAAAAATATTAAACCAGTTTACTCTATCAAGTGAGAAAGAGGTCACCTTTTCAACAATTCTCACTATTCTTGTTCTTTTTTTCCCCTAAATGCTTTCATGAAAATTATTCTCAAATCAAAACATGCATAGACAAAAAGGCCAAAGGAATGGTAGATCCTTCAGCACAAACACTGCTTAAATTTTGCTTGGATTTATATTCTTGTATTTTGCTCAGTGCTTCTGCTTCTATTCACATTTATTAGCAGCCTAAAGGCTTCTTTTATTTCTGTTAGCTTTTAAAAATAATTTCTTTATTTAAGCACAATGGTTACAAACATGTTTGAAATTGGATTTCAGCCATTAAATGTACACCCTCCCTTCAATGGTGCAACTTTTCTGCCACCATTGTCCCCTCATTTCCTACCTCCATCTGTCTTCAAAACAGGCACTGTATTTCTCCCTCTATTGTTATTATGGTAAATAAACCTCCAAAGTTAAGGCATACATATACAACTGAACATTATATTTTTTATAATAAAAAAGACCGTTCTAGATCAGGTACTCTCATCTTGATGTCCTTATTTTCTGTGCTATTATTTGTCCCCGATCCCTGACATGTGTAAAAAAAAAAATAATTCTAAAGGAATAAATCAGTGATTTGCATAGGGTAAAAACATCCCAGGGAGTCTGCTGGTAAAATATTCCTTGAAAGCATTCAAGACAGTGATCCACACAGTGGGAAAACATCTCAGCGGGCCTTCTGGTGAAATATACCTTGAGAAATATTAAAATTTCTCTTAAGTTTTATTCATTCTCTTGAATGACTACTGAGAGATCTTTAATAAATGCTATCAGGTATGAAATACTGGAAGAGAATTTTAATATTCATTGTATGAACCCAAATCCAAGTATTTATAAGAAGTGTTGTGAAAATTTTTAGAGATGTTATGCACTAGAATTTTATCCAACATTGGAGAGGAATTAAGAGACTTTCTAGGTGTTATAGGAAGAGTGGAGGTACCCACTGCTTCTTGTTATTATTTTGGTTCTATTTTAGCGTCTGCTCCACCAAGGAAAGATAGATCAGTTGTCCTTGGTCTCTGAAACTCTCTCTAAACCACAATTTCACAAAGAAACTTTACCTTTGACTCAAGATGAAAATTCAAAACAAAGATACTCTTGTGTTCTCCCATGAGGGAAGGTGGGAAGGTGAAGGTTTGCTTTGTGTTTGCTTTTATATATATCCATGAACCTTATGAACCTTTCCAGTGAAAGCAGTGAAGTGGTCATTTACCTAAACAGCGCTTTTCGGATCTCACATATTTCAAGATCTTTCAGACCACTGTGGCTGCAGATGGAGCCTGGATGTTAGGATGCTAATAGGATGCCCATTATTCCCTCATATCCCTTGCCATATATATTTGCCAACGCCCTACAGTGTGAGAGGAAATATAGCTGAGTAAAGAATAAAGGCACTTTCTAGAGAAAAGGTATGTTATTTGTGCTCCAGAATGTATTGAGACAGATGGTGTCAAGATCATTATCTTTTTACCTCAGATCAATACTAAAGAAGATGGGGTTCATTCCTGGCCAAAATGTGTTCACTCTTCAGATAGAAGATTTACTAAAAATATGACCCTGGGTAAGGTTGTTTATTATTTCTCATGTGCATCTTATTGAATGACACATTGGAGAACATTTGTACATAGATGTTTCAGAGTTGCCTTGTGTTGTGTATGTAAACATTTTAATGGGATTATTATGTTACTGACCCTACCCTGATTGGTGATTATGCCCTACCCTAGGGTGTGACCTGGTATTCTGCCCCCACCCTAGGGTGGTACCTGATTCTGCTTCCACCATTGGGTGGTATCTGATCCCACCATTGGGTGGTACCTGATTCTGGGGCATAAAAGTAAGGGTTTGGGGAAGGCGAGGGGCTTTTGGCTGGAACTGATGCTGAGGCTTTGGGCTTCAGTCCTGTCCTCCGAATAAAGCTAATATTTCCACTGTCTGCGAGCTATTTACCTGCCGCTTCACCTCAGAACCGCCGGCTGAACAGGGTTGCAGATTCATGCTCCGAGCTGAAGGGAAAGACCTCATCCTCCATCCCTCCATCAGTCAACCTCTTCAGGGGCTGACTTGCAACAACCTTGTTTCTTGCTGCTTATCTGGTTTTTCTAAGTGTCTACATTTCTTGGGGCTGGAGAGAGCACAGTGGTAAGGCATTTGCCTTGCATGAGACCAACCTGGGAAGGACCTGGTTTGATATCCAGCATCACATATGGTTGCCAGGGGTGATTTCTGAGTGCAGAGCCAGGAGTAACCCCTATGCACAACTGGGTATGGCCCCAAACCAATCAATCAGTAAAGTTTAAAAAAATGTCTCTACATTTCTTTAAATTCAAAATTTATAGTTTAGCACTTTGATTTACAATGCTGTCCAAAATAGATTTCATACACAATGTTCTGACACCAATCCCACCACCAATGTCCCAGATCCCATACCATCTCCAAGTCTTCCTCATTAACAGGCTCATTTGTAAGCTAAATTATTGTAATTTGGGTCCCAAGGTCACATTATTGTCAGCTCTGGGCTTTAAGATAGCTGCAGGATGTGTGCATTCACAACCTATACTGCACACAGAATTACACCAAGTCCTGAGTCCTTGAGCCTTGCCACTGTCACCTCCCATATGTCTCTTCTTTCTACTGCTTTCTTTTCTCTCCATCCCTGGCCTTTTCATTTCTGTGGTCTAGTCATTCCCTAGTGTTTTTCTACCATTAAAATTATGCATTCACTTCCCTGTTGTTCTATATACCACAGGTAAGTGAAATACTCTGGTCATTTTCCATCTTCTTAGGACTGACTTCACTTAACCTGAGATGATTCACTCCCATCAAAAGATGCAGAAAATGGCATGATTTTATCATTCTTTGCAGCCACTTAGAAATTCATTGTGTAACTTTAAGTTATTGGGATTCTAGGAAACCATCATTCCCTTTTATCACTTCATTTAAATTTAGATCTACTGGGAGTAGAATGATGGTTCAGTAGGTAATGGTTCACATACTTACTCTGTATGTGCCCAACCCAACTTCCATCTCCAGCACTCTGCATGTAATCCAAGCCTGCTAGGAGTGATCCCTGAGCACCGAGTCGAGGGTCAAGAGCACACACTACTAGGTGTGGCCCCAAAACAATATCATTGTGATATATTGAAGAATAATGTGTTTCTGCCTCTTAGATTTTTACTCCAACTGCATTCATTGCACACAAACTCAACTAAAAGTTATAATATTATATATCAAAATTGTTGTATTATAAACTAAAATTTTAAATAAAAGTTTAAATCAAAAATTTAGTATCCATTTGGAGTTAACATATATTTCTTGTATAATCTGAACTACTAACTTGGATGCTTTATAACATGGACAATTGGTAAGATATATATTTTGTCGTAATTTATTGTTTCGCAACTCTGTATAATGGCAAGATCATACACACTCATATACAAAATAGAATAAAAAATATTCACACATTTACTAAGAGACTTAATAATATAAGCCAACTAATTTAATTCTCCTTTAAGTGTTAGCACTTGGAATATGCATTTTTCAGGATGAGAGCTCTGTTCTGCTGTTACATACATTTAGGATGCAAGAAGAGTGCTTTGCTGCAATCACTTTTGGAAAAGCATTCAGGGAGATCTAGCCCAGCATTACTGGGCTCAAAGTCTCCTCTGACCCAACCCACGTGATGGAGGCTATAAGAACAGGAGGGAGCCCAGAAATCCAGCACAGAACCTGACCTGTGGTTAACATCTGACTACATGGAGCCATAGGACATCTCTGAGTCACAGTCTGGAGAAACTTTGGATTCCGTCAGCCACAAAGATGCTCTTAGATCTCCCAACACCAGGATGCTGCAGCCTGTGGAGAAGACTCAGGTGAGAATTGTGTCTTTTCTGTTCTCTGATGTGGACCTGCTCCCTCTTCTGCAATTCTCGTGGGATCTCTGTTTCTCCCTCTGCAGACAGTGTCTCAGAGAGGGATGGACATTCTTTGTCTTCTTTGCTCATCAAACATACATCTTAAATATTTTCACAGTAAGCAGATTGCTACAGGAGAGAAAATACAGAGAAAATTTGTTACCATGAAGGTGATATTTGGTTTACTTTTTTTAATTTTTTTGGTTTGATGCTCTGGCTAAGCGCTCAGAAATTGCCCGTGGCTTGGGGGGATCATCTGGGACACCAGGGGATCAAACGACGGTCCTTCCTTGGCTAGCGCTTGTAAGGCAGACACCTTACCTCTAGTGCCACCTCTCCGGCCCCGATATTTGGTTTACTTTTGACTATGGGGACTCTATACACACTTAAAGTCATGTGATATTTCTCTTTTTTTTTTTTTTTTTTTTTTTGTGGGTCACACTCGGCAGTGCTCAGGGGTTATTCCTGGCTCCATGCTCAGAAATTGCTCCTGGCAGGCACGGGGGACCATGTGGGACACCGGGATTCGAACCGATGACCTTCTGCATGAAAGGCAAACGCCTTACCTCTATGCTATCTCTCCGGCCCCATGATATTTCTCTTAATTTTTTAAACCTACACAAAGTAAATGACAGTTTCTGAAAAAATGATTTTTTTTTTTTTTTTGGTTTTTGGGCCACACCCGGCGGTGCTCAGGGGTTACTCCTGGTTGTCTGCTCAGAAATAGCTCCTGGCAGGCACAGGGGACCATATGGGACACCGGGATTTGAACCAACCACCTTTGGTCCTAGATCGGCTGCTTGCAAGGCAAACGCCGCTGAGCTATCTCTCCGGGCCCCTGAAAAAATGATTTTTGAACTTATTGATTTACAATGTTGTGGTAGATTCTGATCAATGCCTCAAGATCTGTGCTTGTAGATTTTTCTGAAAGAAGGAATAGATTTACAGTGGAATTAGACTTATGTAGAAAAACAAAGGGGCATAATTCATGGAGAAGGAGAAGTGGAGGGTGTCTGGTGAATGGACAGATGAAACCTGAAGTGTATCAACATATACACCAGGGCATTGAGATGTTCTCGGTGAAATCTCTACTCTCACTTTGTTTATCTTGTGATCAAGATTTTTTGAGGTTGCATAGTACTTTCTTCAGGATTCTGTCTTGTTGGTCTTCCTACTTTGAGATGTAGCCAGGATAGAACATTAAATTGTTGGTAACACAACTTGTATGGTGATTATCCACCAGATGATTTTGACATTCCCACCTCCCTACCCCTCAGAGTGACACTCTCTTATCCCTACCAGGAAACTGCTATGACTGGGGAAACTCATCTCTGACACATTTTTTCCTGGGGACTCATTTGGAGTTACAATTTTGTCACAATAGTTACCCAGGGCATCTATCACTCACTATCCTGTATTTCTTTTTCTTTCTTTTTTCTTTTTTTTAGGGAAGGGGACACACACACAGCAGTAATCAGGAATTACTACTTGTTCTGAGCTCAGGAATCACTTCTGCCAAGGTTTGAGGAACCCCATGGGGTGCTGGGAATTGAACTTGGATTGACTACATGGTAAACAAGCTCCCTCCCTACTGTCCCATATCTTCGTGCATTGCTGGATCTCGCCAATGTCCTTATTCTCTGGTTTCTTCTTTAATGACCCTGTGAGCTGAGTCTAAGCACTGCCTTTTGGGAAAGGGTCATTTTCACAGTCCTAGAGCCTGTCCTTCTATTTTTTAATGGGAAATCAGAGATAAGTTGAGCCTCATATAGCCTCTCTGCTGAAGAGATAACTCAACCTTAGGTGATCTTAGGATAAGATGCATATAAAGACAGAGCTGAGAGATGCACTTAGGTTGGAAAGTTGGTTTCCTATTAGGAACCCCAGACTTCTTAGGGGGTCATTCCTCTATATTCTGTTCCTTTTGGCTCTTTTCTTTCTTTCCATTTTTTGGGGGGACCTCCAGAGTGCTCAGAGATTATTCCTGGCTTTGTGCTCATCAAACATACATCTTAAATGTAAATAGTCAAAACTATCAATATGTAAGGTTGCAATAGCATACATTAGATCCCAGAACTGACCATCAGTTAACTGGAGATGTGTTTGCTATCCCGACCTCACCCTGACTCTTTCCTCAACCTGGTAACCTTCACATCCCTGATTTGGTTGAGCTCACAAAGGCCCTACCCATGTCAAGTGGGGATGCAGCAGTGTAAACAAGAAAAAGCGCCATCTCCCTGCCTATGATTCTGCTCCAGAATCATAAAGGGGATAATAAAAGTGTAAACAACAAAATAACACCAGCATCTTTGATAATGCCATGTTATTATATCTTTTGTCTCATTAGAAACCCCACAAAAATCACTGAGCTCAGATATTCCTGAGAAGAACCAGCAGCGCTCTAGTTTGGGGGGAGTAGACTCATTCCGAGACCCAACTTAGAGATAGAACCACTGGAAATGTTAGGCCTACACAGTTCCTTGGAGTCCCTAGGAAGAGATGACTACGTAATTGTTCTTGTGATTCAGTATCTTTTGTGACACTCTCTAGAAAGGATCTTTGTAAGTTTCGGGGAAACTTTGAGAAACTTGATTTATATAAAACATTATTTTTCTACCCAGCATTTCATGAACCTTTAAGCATTTTGATCACTGTGATGTCCACATCTCTTTCTTTGAATACTGATGCAGAGTCCCTTAATTCTAAAGACCACAATATATACTTTTGAAAAACTTTTCTCTTACAATAAAAAATTAATTAGAATTCATTTGCCAAATTTTGGGTTTCATTTTGAACCAACATCCTTTTTGCATACTGTGGATGATTAAGCTAAATGTCTTAACATCAATGCATTAAAATGAAAGTCAATGTGTTGTGTATTTGTGGTAATCTAGTTTTATGTCTCTCTATGTGTAGTTAGACAAGCACGACAATGCAAATACCAACTTCCGAAGCTTTCATTAAGAGATATACTAATGGTGTGGATCCAGTACTTTAAACTCCTCATTGCTTAATGATTTGAGCGTACTTGATTTATGTATTTCTCACAGAGTATTGCAGTTCTGTTCTGAGATTACTCGTAATGAGGAAACATAGATGAGTGATCTTCTCAAATCACTTCTGAAAAGCATTCAGGACTATCCAAACAAAACCCATACATGTTTTCCTCACCTGAGTCTTTTATAGAGGCTGAAGGATGCTGATGCTGGAGCATCTCTGTGGCTTGTGGAGTCCCAGGTTTTTTCCCTCATGTGGTTTAGAGTAATGCACAGTGTGTTCAGATGATGACCAGAGGCTGAAGGGTGGGCTCGGTGTTGAGTCCCTGGATCTCTTTTTCACATGGATTTTTCATCACATGGGCTTGACTTAGAGGAGACTCAGGTGAGGAAAACATGTATGGGTTTTTTTGTTGTTCTCTGATCTGGACCTGCTCCCACCTTACAGTAATCTTAGCAGCTCTGTTTATGCCTCTGTTTGCTGTGTTATTGGGAAGAAGATACTAAATTGTGAGACAACTCAACCATTTAGAGTGTAAGATGAGCTGGAGACATAGCAAAAAGATCTCAGTTAGAAGTCTAGACTAAATAACCAATGGTGGAGGGAAACAGACTTTCTAATAGGAGTATGTGGGCTGGCACATTGATGTGAAAACTCTATTATTGACAGCCTGATTGAAAGTATGATATTTAGACAGCATGATAACTAAATTAATAAAAATAATTAAGCAAGGATGTACCTATGATTCATGTAATAACCCTCTTGAATATGGTTGCATAATTCTCTTGTATGGATCTTCTTTTTTGTTTATTTGTGTTTCTGCTAAACTTTTTCTGTCACCTGCTGTTTTCTATAAATTTATATAGAAATTTTCTATAGATTTCAATTTATATCATTAAAGTTAAGTAATTCCTAAAACCAAAACCAGGAGTTACTCCCTGAACATCACTGGGCCAGGCTCAAAACTAAAAAATTAATAATAATAATAATTAAAAATAAAGTAAAGTGGGCCTAGAGAAATAGCACAGCGGCGTTTGCCTTGCAAGCAGCCGATCCAGGACCAAAGGTGGTTGGTTCGAATCCCGGTGTCCCATATGGCCCCCTGTGCCTGCTAGGAGCTATTTCCGAGCAGACAGCCAGGAGTGAACCCTGAGCACCGCTGGGTGTGGCCCAAAAACCAAAATAAATAAATAAATAAAAATAAATTAAAGTTATATTTAAGAGATTTTGGATGATAAAATATATTTACATAAAGTTAATTATGGATGGACTTCTTATCAAATACAATAAAAAGATATTTAACTATATAGGTCCATAGATAAATGCTTCTAACACTCACTAAACTCATTTTTAGTAAATTTGCAATTTATAATTGATCTACCTAGACACATCTCTTTTGGATTTATAATATCATCTATCTAGACACATACCTTAAAAATGAACTAGAAATAGAGGTAGAGACATATTTAGAGACTATTATTTAGAGAATATCTTGTAGGACACATTTTGAGCATTTTTATTGCATTTAAAAGCCATTGTGGTATCGAGCAATATTATTGTGGGTAGAGCATTTGCCTTTCATACAATCAACTCGCACTGGATCTTTGGTGCTCCATATGATCCCTGCACCTGTCAAGATTTATCCCTGAGAGCAAAGCTAGGAGTGAGCCCTGAGCACCAATAAATAAATAAAAATAAATAAACAAACAAATAAATAAATAAATACAGGTCAGTATTCTCACTCTCAAAGGTGTGTGCACAAGTGTCTGAGGTACAGTTTTAAAAATTGCCATTGATTGTGCACCAATATTATTGTGTGATATTGTAGGGTAATAGCACAAAGCAAACATAATTTTGAGTTTATGAATATTTATTTTCACTGGCAACATCATTTTCTAATACTTTCTTTTATTTCAGACATGCAGAATAATATAATGGAGGAAGATTTATAAGCATGTGGATATTGCAGAGGAAAAAAATTGATTTCTCAGCAAGTCAGAGCGCCCAGAACCCAGAGAAAGCTCAGAGTTGGTTCTGGTTCAAGTGGAAATTTGACTCTTCAGGAGTTTTTGAAAGAGCCAGACTTGGGAGTGAGAAGAATCATCTGTTTGTGCTAGCCTTATAGCTGGTGAGAGCAGGACTGGGGAAACCCTCACACAAAACTATCCACTGTGTCCTTGTTTATTGGTGTTGTGGACTCTGAAGCTGGAGTTGGATGAGTAACAAACCAGCCCGACCTCAGATGCCCCATCTCTGCCCACAGCTCTATTTTACAAGGTACTAAAATGGCAGGATCCACAGGAGCATCCTGAGCCCAGATGCTGTGGATGTTCACTTAAGTAGGCTGGAACAACATGACTGAGCCAGCAGCAGGGACAAGTGATACATCAGTGACAAGAACTAATCTTACGTGAACTGACTATTGTACACCTACTGTGATTGTCACCATCCTATCCTCATCAGCTACTGTGACATTGTGGGGAATGGGACTGTTATTTGGCTTCATGAAGAGAAAACCCTTAGGTGTCTACATCCTCAATGTAACCATCGCAGGCTACATTCGCAACTCTGCCTAGCTCTTTGGTATTTATATGGATCCATTCCATATTTCAAGAGGAAGATAAAACTCAGAGTTTTTGATTATGCAATATTATCTTGAAGCTTAATGAACATTTTAAATACACTCTGGACTTTATAATATATAATATAAGAATAATTTATAATTGGGGCTGGAAAGATAGCACAGTGAATAGGGCATTTGTCTTTCACATGACCTACCCAAGTTTGATCACCAGCATCCCATATGGTTCTCTGAGTCTTCTAAAAGTAATTTCTGAGAACAGAACTAGGAGTATCATCTATGGGTTTTAAGAAAAATAAAAGAAATTGGGGCCGGTGAGGTGGCACTAGAGGTAAGTTGTCTGCCTTGCAAGCGCTAGCCAAGGAACGGACCGCGGTTGGATTCCCCGGCGTCCCATATGGTCCCTCCAAGCCAGGGGCGATTTCTGAGCGCTTAGCCAGGAGTAACCCCTGAGCATCAATTGGGTGTGGCCAAAAAAATTAAAAAGAAATAAAAAAAATTATTATAATAATGCCCAAAGACAATAGAGATGAGGGCTGAAAGAACCAACTTATGATATAAAGCTCACCACAAAGAGTGGTGAATGCAGTTAGAGAAATAACTGCACTAACAACTATTATGACAATGTTACTAAGTGAGAGAACTAGAATGCCTGTCTAGAATTACAGAGGGTGGGGAAAGAGAGAGAAGGGGGGCATTGGTGGTGGGAATGTTGCACTGGTGAAGGTGGTGTTCTTTTTATGACTGAAACCCAACTACAATCATGTTTGTGATCATGGTTCTTAAATGAAGATGTTATTTTAAAAAAAAAGAAAGAAAGAAAAAGAAAAAGAGCTAGGAGTAAGTCCTGCGTGCCACCAGGTATGGCCAAAGAAACAAATAAGCTCACTAACAAACAGAAAATAATAAAGAATAATTCATAAGTTGGTTGTCTAGATAGGGAAAAGCATTGAGAAGTTTACAGAACCCAGGAGGCTTCATAAAATCTACCATCATAAGATGAAATGCTGTCTGGTTCTGTGTGATTTAATCAAATGTTTGCAGGTGTAACCTTGTCATCCATCCATCAAAACCATCCGGTTTCATTGAAAAGACTTGCTATGTGATTTTCTGTTATTAAATGAAGGAAGTTCTTTGAAATTATTTTATGATTGAGAAATATGTTGTTCACTGCAATCTCTGGAGAAAAAAGAAGATGGAGGGCATCACTTTACCCAACTTTAAACTGTACTCTAAAGTGGTAGTAATTAAAATAGCATGATATTAGAATAAAGACAAAACCTCCAATCAATGCAATAGACTTGAACATCCTGAGACAGACCCTCAGTTGAATGTCCAGTACAAAGGAAAGCAAAGAAAACCTCTTCAATAAGTGGTGTTGAAAAAACTGGTCAGCTACATGCAATAAATGAACTCAGATCTAACTCCTATGTGCAATCTTAACACCATGTACAAAGTCAAATCAAAATGGACTAAAGACCTTGATATCAGCCTGAATCCATGAGGTACATAGAGAAAAACATAAACAAAACTCTAACTGCTAAAGTTAGAGTTATCTTAAGAATGAAACACCACTGATCAAGCAAGTGGAATCAAAGATAAACAAATGAGATGCTATTAAAGAGTTTCCACACCTCAAAGGAAATGAAACCTCGGATAAAAAGAAAGCCCATCAAATGGGAAAAATTATTTACCCACCACTCATTTGATACAGCATTAAGAGCCAAGATATATTAAAAATGTATGCATATATAACTCTCATAGAACTTTACAAGAAAAAAAAACCAATCCCATCATAAAATGAAGAGAAAAATAAACATCCTCAGAAAAGAAAATCAAATTGACAAAGAGCATATGAAAAAATTCTCTATATCCCTAATCATCAGAAAAATGTAAATCAAAACAATGAGAATAATGACACCAACACTCACCAAGAAGAATAACACCAACCAGTGTTGGTGCAGATGTGGAGAAAAGGGATTCTCATTTACTGCTGGTGGGAGTTTCAACCAACGCGGCCTTTTTTGGGAAACAATATTGTCACTTCTCAAATGACTAGTAATTGTGGAGTTGGAGAGATACGACAGTTGATAATGCTTTGAATGCAGCCAGCATGGTTTTGATCCCTATTATCACATATGGAGTGATATTATCACTCTCCAGAGTGCAGAGTCAGAAATAACCCCTGAGCACTGCCAGTGTGTCCCAAAACACAAAGATAAGAGAAATTGAGCTTCCATCTGACCCAACAATCCCACTTCTGGGAATGCAGGATCTTAAACGCTCAAATTTCCAGTGAATTTCAATGCTTCCTATTTGGACCCCAGTTATAGAAGCTATTTGAGCCTTAGACAGCATGGAAAAGTGATGTTCCAGCCCTGGGCCCTCTTTATGAACCATATCTCTCAAACTTAGAGATAAATAAGTGCATTTCCGTTACCCACAGTCTGAGTAAAACTGCTGTTATCCCTCCAGGAGTTTGGAGATGCCATTTTACAGCATCCACTCTTCATTCTCCTGTGTTTTCTCTCTACAGAGGTAACCAGTAGAGTCAGGGACCTTAATACAAGCATAAGTCTGTGAAATCTTCTTCTAATGATGAATGAACTTGCAAATATACAAGGATCTTGACTGGAAATACCAGTATGTCTATATGATCATCCCCACAGCCCTGCTATTATTCTCTCTGAAATTCTTGTGTATATACAGTGTTCTATTTTGCAGAGACCACCCCCAAAGGTGAGTTGACGACCTCCACTGACCACTGTTCACCTGACCATTTTTCCTGCAGGATGGTGATGCAGATGGGTGTTTACAGAGGATTTTCTGACTGTGATCACTCCTTCTCTATCACAGTCTGTCTTGTGTCTCCAGGTGGCATTGGAACAGAGCATGTGTGCTTCATTTTCCACATGAAAATATAGGTCACTCGGGGCCAGAGAGATAGCACAACAGTAGGGCATTTGCTTTGCCTTGGGCCCACCAGAAAGGGACTCAGTTTGCCTGCCAGGGGTGATTTCTGAGTGCAGAGCCAGAAGTAACCCCTGAACACTGCTGAGAAACCAAATAATAAATAAATAAATAAACAAATAAGTAAAGGTTTTTTTTTTTTTTGGTTTTTGGTTTTTGGGCCACACCCGGTGATGCTCAGGGGTTACTCCTGGCTATGCGCTCAGAAGTCGCTCCTGGCTTGGGGGACCATATGGGACACCGGGGGATCAAACCACGGTCCATCCAAGGCTAGCGCAGGCAAGGCAGGCACCTTACCTCTAGTGCCACCGCCCGGCCCTGATAAGTAAAGTTTTAAAAAAAGAAAATATAGGTCGCTCTATGCTCTGATGGGAATATTCAGAGAAGGCCTATTTATTCACTGTTTGGTGGGACTGTTGTTTGGTTCAGTCACATAGGAAAATGGTTTGGAGACTTGACAAAATATTACAAATAGAAACTCTACATGATTCTTATCCTGGGCATCTGCCAAAAGAACAGACCAAAAATTAAAAAGCTCAAACATATTTGCAGGCCTGCATTTACTGAAGCTTTATTTATGAAAGCCAAGTGGAAGTAAGCCAAGTGCCCACTAACTTCTGAGTGTATAAAAGAAATAGAGCCAGAGTGATACAGTATAAAGGGTAAGGCTGAACCAGGCATAATCCCCAACATCCCATATGGTCCCCTGTGCCCCACCTGGAGTGATCCATTAACACATAACCCAGAGTTGTGTCACCCCACAACAACAAAAATTTCAGAAGATACAAAACATGTTGAAAAAGTCTTTGTCCTTCAGCACAAGGATGGCTGAGATCAATACAAAAGCACAGATGGGGTCCGGAGAGATGGCATGGAGGTAAGGCATTGGCCTTGCATTCGGAAAGAAGGTGGTTCGCATCCCAGCGTCCCATATGATCCCAGCGTCCCATATGGTCCCCTTAGCCTGCCAAGAGCGATTTTGAGCGTAGAGCCAGGAGGAACCCCTGAGCGCTGCCGAGTGTGACCCAAAAATAAAACAAAACAAACAAAAAAAAAGCACAAATGGCCTAGAGAGAAAGGAGAAAAGGGGCACATTCTCTCTCTTAAGCCTCTTCTCAAGACTGGAATCAAAGGAACTTCTTTAGCCAAACAGATCCCAGGAATTTTCACAGATAAAGAAAGTTGGATGTTCTCTTGGCAACACTGAATCCCACTAAGAGTCTATTTGACCACAAGCTTAGATGAAGGGTTAATGAATCATAAACTTGTGTTTCACTTGATATTCCATTTGCAGGGTGACGAAGTACAGAAACTCTGACTGGAAGAGCTGAAGAGGAAAGTTTGCTCTCCCTTCCCTAGAGAGAGTAGTATTCATTTGTGGGGAAATTGGCTATACAGGAGAGAAGTGCTGATGAAGTTGGTGAAAAGGGAGTCTTCTTTCCACACTAAAGAGAGTACTCAGTGTTAGATCAAAGAGAAATTCAGTTTTGAATAATATCATTTTCATCACCAAAAACAAGTACAGATTGTGCCTGTCTCATTCTAGAATCACTGGTCGATCTCTGGGTCAACTGAACACTGCTTGGGAGGGCAGAAGAGTAAACGACCAGCTGGATCTTGACCTTCACAACTCTTAGATTCTTGTTCCTTTCCATTGAACCCTCCGTGGGTCACAAACTCAACTCCTGCTTTTACATAGTCAACCCTAGCTTAGTAACTTCTTTGAGTTCTCAAAACTTTAAGACCTCCTCCATGAGGAGTTTTTCTTGGTCATTCTTCTCCAAGTTCCCCTATGATATTAACTCAACTACTGTCAACTCTTGGTGACTTGTCCTCATGTTGATGCCTCCTTTCTCCATGGTATTCTCTCCTCCATCCTGGTATATATATTTCTCTCATAAATCAAACATCTGGTATATGATCTATAAAAATACAGGACACAAAAAATATACAGGACACTTTCTTTAATACCTTTACTATCATAAAAGTATAATAGCTGGTAGAAGAAAGTGTTCATATCCAGCCATATTCAAAGTTTATTCATGGCTCTGCACTCAGGAATTACTCCTGGCGGTTCTCCAAAAAACCATATGGGATTCTGATGATCAAACCCAAGTCTGCTGTATGCAAGGTAAATATCTGACTCCCTGTACTATCATTTTACACACACAAATTAATCTTAATGTAAATTCCATTTTAATATGATCTATAGGGACCAGAGAGATAATACAGGGAATAACATGTACTTACTGTATGTGGCCAACTTCAACTCAGTCCCAGCCAAAAGTTTGAAGAAGACTCACAGCACTGGGGTGGTCAAAGGTGACTTCCAGGGGAACAGGACACTAGTAACACCACATTCTCTGACCCTGGCTTTGAAATACTTGCTGGTTAGCTAAGAAATACCAATAGTGATGCTTCCTCCACAACACTTAGAAATAGTGAATATATGTCCATTTATATATGCCTGTCTGGAGGAATTGGGATTATTAGTAGTGGATAAATTACTACAGAAATCTTCAAATAAAATATACATGGAATAAAATGCTGAAAGATGGTGTCAATAAAACCACAGTTCAAGCATAGACCTGAACAGTTGCAAGGAATGTTATTTAAATTTTAGAGGTATTTTACCTAAAATTTTGCCCAATACTAGTATGAAGAAGAGGAAAAATATCTCTAGATGCTGTAGTCAGGCAGGGTGGAAGGACTTCAATTGCTTCCTGTTCTTAGTCTTTCTTACAATCAGGCCATATGCATCACCAAGAAAGGGTAAACTAGATGGCCTTGGTTCCTTCGGATTGAATTAGAAAGTTACAAAGATATTCATGATTGAGTTTCAGGCACATAATAGTACAATTTGCTAACACTAATCCCTGTACCAGTAACCACCACCCTCCTCCAATATCCCAGTTTCCCTCTTAATCTTAGTTTCTGAAACTTTGTTTATTTGTTTTGAGGGCATACCAGCCCTCTAAGGGCTTATTCCAGGCTATGAATTTAGGAAATCATTCCTGGCTGGCTCAGGGGACTGTAAGAGATTGTCAAGAATTAAATAAACGTTAGTTGTATGCAGGGCAAGAACCTAAGTCTTATGCTCTCTGTCCCCTAAAAAATCCTTTTTTTGTTGTTTATTTTTTAAATTTATGTAAACACCAATATTTCGTGTTATTTAGAATTGCATTTCAGGCATCCAATGTTCCAACTCCTAAACCACCGCCAGTGTCAGAATCCCTTTACCAAGTCACCAAGGTTCCCTCCCAACCCCACCCCATCCATCATCTTATAAAACTCCTCTATAGATATTAATTATTACAGTAATATGAAACTTTTAAAACCAGGATTTTGCATAATAACTTTTCCTTCTGTTAATGATAAAAGTTCCAGACAAGAAGACTCTTAATTTCTCCCAGGACAGAAGATGGGAAGACAAAGTTTTCCTTTATGTCTGGTAGATCCATGTCAGGGAGATTTTAGGAAAAAACAATGAGGCTGTAATTTAACTGGCCATCAGTCATGAAGCTCACAACTTCAAAGGTCTTACAAGGACACTTGTGACTACCAACGAGGCTGTTGTGGTGAGGAAATGGGTCACCAAGTATCTATTCACATTTCTTCACTATGCACCTGGTTCCAGCTCAGATCAGCTCAGCTCAGCTCAGCTCAGCTAAGGCCCCCCCTAGTGGACTGGAGATATAATGGGATAAACAAGAAGAAAAGCATCTTCTCTGCTCCAACAGAGAACAATTTGTTGGAATAGAGTAGCACCTGGGTTTCTAATAATGTTGAGGCAGTGATTTCTCTTGCACAAACCCACCAAAATCCTTTATTCAAATTTTCCTGAGAAAGGCAATAAATTATCTTATTCCAAGGCAAAATTTAGGGCCCACTCTGGCAGAACCACCAGAAATGTTACTCCTACCCTTTGAATTCTTTCTATTACCTGGGATAAGATTGATTGTTATTCTTCTTGTGAATGTTATGATGGTATTTTGTGTGTGTGTGTGAAGATTTATAGACTTGTTTTTTAGTTTTTATTGGATATCTAGGTTCTTCCAGCTAAAGAAAGTTACTTAATTAGGTAAAATGATATTTTTAAATGTTTGATTATTTGGGTTTCAAATACTATTAATAATGGTTTTTCGTGGACATAATTCCAACACCACTCCCATCACCAGTGTTCCCATCCCCTTCCTTTCATCCTACCCATATCAGTTGTGGAGATCAGTTCTCCCTTTATGTTGCATTTGACCCTTTATTGATACCTCACTATCTATCTTGAAGTCCCACATTGGAGACAGGTCATTCTTTGTCTGTCCCTTTCCTTCTGTCCGACTTCACTCAATCTATGTAAAACCCTCTACTTCGATCCATGTTGCTGTAAATTGCATGATTTTGTTCTTTGAGCTTTATAGATATCCACTGTACATATTTACAACATTTCTGTTTCGTTTTGGGGATAAACATGGGGTTTCTCAGGAATTACTCCTGGCTCTGCATGCAGGGATCACTCTTGGAGGCGCTCAGTGAACCATATGAGAGAGAAGCCAGGGATCAAACCTGGATTGACCCTGTGCAAGGAAAACACCCTCCCAGCTGTACTATTGAGTCTGACCACCACTTTTCAATTCATCCCTCTGTAGTTGGGCATTTGGGTTGGCTCCAGTACATGAACACTAATTTAATCTCATTATCCTTTAATTTGCTCATTTATCAGAGAAAATGAGAGTTTTGTTCTGAAATAATCTACCCTGGGGATATAGAAATGGACACTCTATGATAATCACTTCTGGTAAAACATTACAGAAAACCCCACCCTTACTTATCTGATCCCGGAGAGTCTCCTCTGAGTCAGAACCATGTGATGAAATACGTAAATGCAGGAGGGATACAGGGACCCAGCACACAGCCTATCCCTCAGCCATGAACAGCATCTGACCACAAGACATCTCTTGGAGCCACCAGCGGGGAGGAACCCTGGAACTCCAAGAACCACAGAGATGCATCTAGAATCCCCAAATATCAGCATCCTTCAGCCTCTGTGAAAGAGTCAGGTGAGGAGAAATGTGTATTTTCTGTCCTCTGACTTGGCTCTGCTCTCCCACCATCTCGATGCTTTTAGCATCTCTGTCTCTCCCTCTGGATAAGGAACTTTTCTGGCTACCAGTGCAACAATTTTTAGGATCTGGGAGCAGGATGAGCTGATCTTGTTTCTGCAAAAGGAACAGGAGAGTCAGAAGCCAGAGGAATCTGAGGGGTTGTTTGTTTGTTTGTTTGTTTGTTTGTTTTGGCCACACCTATTGAAACTCTGGGGTTACTCCTGGTTATGCCCTCAGAAATTGCTCCTGTCTTGGGGAACCATATATGGGACTCTGGGGGATCGAACCACAGCCTGTCCTAGGCTAGCTCTGCAAGGCAGACGCTTTATCTCTAGCGCCACCACACCGGCCACAGAATCTGAGGGTTTTAATGGGCCACCAAGTGTCCAACTTCCCCAGAGCATTGTTCAGAACTGCTTCATATGCACCTTAAACCTATAAGATAAACTGAACCTCAGCATTTAGTCAGCATAGAGGCTGTGCAATGAAGATCTGCATAAACATTCAAAGTGAAAGTCCTATGAACATCTAAAGGACTTTCTTTGAAAAGCAACCCCAGACCTAGTTCACCTGGGCTATCAGAGAGGAAACAAGAGAGCAAGGACAAGAGGAGGATCAGAAATGCAGAGGGCAGGAGCCAGACTTTCTGGGAGCTGCAGAAACAGAGCTTGTGCCAGCCGGAGATCATGAGTCTAAGAGATGAGCTGAGTCTTTGCCTGGCATCACTTCCCTGGCTCCCTTGTATGATTATGAGGGTTTCATTTCCCAGAAATGTGCCCACCAGATGACTTTGAGGTATGAAATTGCCTCACCCGTATTTTAGGGTTCTTGTCTGGCCATCTGATCATGAGAAAAACCAACAAGTTAGAAGAAATCCTGAAAAATTTTGGGAAAGCTTTACTACTCACAAGAGAGCTGACTCAAATTGAGAGCAAACCAGGTGGGGAGAACTTTCCCCAAGACCTGGCTTTGTCCTCATTCCACACCTCCCATAGTGTCAGGCTTTTCTCTGTCTAGCCCTGGACCCCTCCCTCCCTCTTCAGTCTCACCGGGAACCATTTCCTTTTGCTTTTATATGTGACTCTCAGTACAGACTCAGGAGTTCATCCCATCTTACGAGAAATCTGAAGCCGAGAGCTTTTGTAAGGGATCTACCTGGTGGCCTATATGCAGCAAAGCCTTGCAGAGACCTAGACTGTTTCTTGGTGGAGATGTCTCTGGTATCAGAGCCTGTGGTGAATAGGGAAGTGACAGGCAGATGACAACACTTTCTCGTCCGTGATTAATAAACACAGAAGTTAGTAAAGTATAGTATAGTGGATCAATGCACTTCCCATGGCCCTTTTAAGTACTATTTGGCTCTCACACAAGTTTAATTTTATCAGATTCTTGGTTGGTTTTGTTTGGAAGTCACACGCTATGATGTTCAGGGCCTTCATTTGGCGTTTTACATAGGGAAACCAACTTCTAGATGGACAGAGGAACCATATATGGTGCTAGAGATCAAACTGGGATTGTGTGCAAACCAAGAAATTTATTTTGTTACTGTCTCTCCTGCCCTTGTCAATAATCAATTCTAAATTTCACTAATAGAATAAGCAGTGTTAGTCTCTTGGGAGCTGACTTATTTCTCTCACATGGTGTCCTTGACTCATCCATAGTGCCACCAACACCAGCATTTCCTTTCCTTTGGTGATTGGATCTTTTCTACTCTGTCTATTTTACACAGATGAATACATATGTCATTTCCATATTCCTGGTGCCATAATCTTTGCTGCATTGAAAGGGAATGCATATATTCTTCAGTAGCTTGAAGTTCTTGTATGCTAGAACTCAAAGCCATCACTGATCCATTCTCTGGTAGTTTTGGTTTTAATTGTTGAAGGTTCTTTAGGCATTTCTGGCCTAATACCAATACCAACTTACATCCACCCTCAGTGCACCAAGTTGTCTGCAGGTAAAGAGTTTCTTTGAGTTTGGAGTAAAGCAAAGCTTCCCTATAACCAAATGACTGAGTTTCTGGGTCCTTTCCAATCAGTTGAGCATCAATGAAAACAGTCAGACCTTTCCAGGCACCAAGGATTCTCCTCGCCAAGGCCATCTTGTCCTGGTTCTTGAGTCTGCAAGTTTGGTCAAGAAAAGTCTTCAAATCTGTGATTAAAATTCTTAAAATTGCCTGTACTCAGTCAATCTAGGAACACATAGAGCAAGCTGGAACTAGACATAGAGGTAGAGATTTATTTAGACATAGAGACAGACAGTTTTTATACAATGACACATCTCTATAATATAGAAATACATATACATGCATGTATGTACTCTTATACATATGACTATAAAAAGAGATTCCCTCCTGGGTGTCATACAAATAATCTTTGCAATTTTTTTCTTTCCCATCATGATCGTTTATTCTGTTATTCTTATATAATTGCTTTATAGTCTATAAATGATTGTTATATATTTCACAAAAAATGTGACCATCTTGTTTCCTATCTGAAAAATATACATATATTTATTAATGAATGGTTGATTAATTAAGAATTACTACATAACTGTTTTATAATTAGGTCTGATGCTAGCAATAAATTTTCATTCATGCTCTTTTTTTGGGTAAAGAATTCTGGTTTTATTTTCCTGTTAGTCTTGGAGAATAAATTGCAATCGGTTACTTTTGTCTAACACTTTTCTACATTGACTAATGTGATGGTGTGATTTTTCACTTACAGTATGTGCATCTAAGAAAATTTAATTTGTTCTGATATGTATTCATTATGTATTTTGTCTTGTTTATTCAAATGTCCTTATTGTTGCCTTTCAATACTCTTTCATATTTCCCTGTCTCCCAGAATCCCTCTTAGTAGGAGCCAGTGGAAGGAGAACTGATAGAAAGGTATAGACTGTAGTGCTGCGGACCTTTTATCCTGATAAGATAAAAGTCCCTAAGCAAACCTAAGTGGGTTCATTTTCCCACTGGGAATCAAGCGAAGCACAAAGCGGACAAATATGAAATTTGAATTATGAAATATGAAATAAATGAGACCACACAGAACTACATGGTGAAAACAAGAGGGAGAGGCCAGAGAGAGGCTTCATTCCTTAAATTGGGCCTATATATAGACAGATTTTTGGGCATAGCCAGGGAGAAAGGAAAAGGGGATAAACCAATGAGATCAGAGCTAGAATTAGCATATGAGGAAACAGGTAAAGAGAAACCAGATACCTTAAGAAAATGGGGGGAGAGAGAGAGATCACAAGAGAGCTCAACAGAAGACTTTTGGCGGGCTTTGGTACTGTATTTTCTTTGTTGGAAAGAAATAAAGGCCTGATTTCTAATAATGGTCAAAAATAAAGAGAGAGATAATCACAGCCACGTTTAGAATTATAGCCAAACAATCCACGCAAAGGGTCAACTGATTTGACTACTCTAAGCGGGCCTTTTTGGCAAATAATTCTTTTTCAGGAGTGCACTACACCTAAGAAGGCTAAGAAGCACTTCTGATGTGTGCCCTTCCTGAGTGGGATGTAACACTGTAGCCCCCTGTAAAATAAAAATATCCATGAGTGGTGAGATCACCCCAGGCACCATGTTTCTAACCCTGATGAAGCAGGACAGCAGTGGAGAAATAATACACCAAGCAATTAGGATCAGACTCATTGGAGTCAGCCTGCTTTTTGCCTCATGGCCTCTCTCTGCCATGCGCTCTCTCTACGCCCGCTTCAAAGCCAGAACTTCTCCCTTTTTATTATCCAGCACCAAATCCACCTGGGTTGAGGAAGGTACTGTAATTCAAGTCGGCTTTTACATGTCAAGAGAAGAGGTTAGGGAAAAGGAAGTTGGGGGAAAAGGAAGTTTAGGGTCATTAGTCTCATCTCACAGCCCCCTACACCTAGCCTGGGGAGACCCCTCACACACATGAATCACATATGCTCTGTGTCCACTTTCCTGTGCATGACTGTGTCCAGCATCATGTGGCACCTGAAATAGCCCATATCCTGTAGTTCTTCTGAGTTGGGTGACATTCACTTCCTCCCATGGACAAGAAGCCAGAACCTCCTAATGGTGGGCAGGAAATAAGAGATAATTTGGTTGTCAAATCTAACATTTAAATAAAGTTCTTTGTTGTTGTTGTTGTTGTTGTTGTTGCTGTCAGTTTGGTTTGTTTGGGGGACACATCCAGAGGTGCACAGGGATTTCCTATGACTCTGAGCTCAGAAATTATTCCTGAAAGTATCAGAATACCATATAGGATGCCAGGGATCAAACCTAAGTTGACCATATGCAAAGTAAAAGCCTTTTCTAATGCTCCATTTCTCAAGTGGACTTTTTATTTTTAAAAAAAAGAGGTATTCACTCCTAGGAATATACCCTAGGAGCACAAAAATACAATACAAAAACCCCTTCCTTACACCTATATTCATTGCAGCACTATTTACCATAGCAAGACTCTGGAAACAACCAAGATGCCCTTCAACAGACGAATGGCTAAAGAAACTGTGGTACATATACACAATGGAATATTATGCAGCTGTCAGGAGAGATGAAGTCATGAAATTTTCCTATACATGGATGTACACGGAATCTATTATGCTGAGTGAAATAAGTCAGAGAGAGAGAGAAAAACGCAGAATGGTCTCACACATTTATGGGTTTTAAGAAAAATGAAAGACATTCTTGCAATAATAACTTTCAGACACAAAAGAGAAAAGAGCTGGAAGTTCCAGCTCACCTCAGGAAGCTCATCACAAAGAGTGATGAGTTTAGTTGGATAAATAACTACATTTTGAACTGTCCTAATAATGAGAATGTATGAGGGAAATTGAGAACCTGTTTAGAGTACAGGCGGGGGTCGGGTGGGGAGGAGGGAGACTTGGGACATTGGTGATGGGAATGTTGCACTGGTAAAAAAAAAAAGAGGTATTCATATTTATAAAAATACAACTGCTATCTGTCGATCAGTCAGGAACATAGAGAAATGCTTCTTAAAAACCCTTTCCCGGGGCTGGAGAGATAGCACAGCTGTAGGGAATTTGCCTTAGACACAGAAGGATGGTGACTCATATCCCGGCATCCCATATGGTCCCCTGAGCCTGCCAGGAGCAATTTCTGAGTGAGAGCCAGGAATAACCCATGAGTGCTGCCAGGTGTGACCCAAGAACTAAAAACCCCAAAAAAAAATCCTTTCCTCATTCTCATTATTGAGTAAATGTAAGAATATGTCACCTCTTTTTGACCCACTTAGAGACACTTAGAGACTTAGAGAATTTTCTTGAATATAAAGTTACTGTGTATTCAACAGGGTCCTGTGCTTAAAATAAGTCCCCATTGGTGGCATCTACTTGAAATGTTCAGAGTTAAGAATCTTGACTTTTCTTGTAATCTTTTGGTCACAATCGTGTCATTGTGTTACCGATAGAATAAATAAGTTGTAATAGAAAATCTGGGGGGAATTTCACTGACTGTGTATCAACATGGTGTATTTTGTGTATGTGCTGCCGAAGCGAACACGACATTGTGTATTTTGTAAATGACACATAAAAAAAACCAAAAGTACACCCATATATTAAATGTGTGCTTTTTATAGAATTTGGGCATAAATTCATTGACATTTTCATTTTCCAGAATCTTGTTAAAAGAAAAAGAACATTCAAGTGGAGGAATACTAAGAGACGCCACAAGATCACTAGGCACAACGTGGATCCCCAGCAATAAAGACACGCTCTGTCCTGTCCTTGGGTCACATGTGACTGATTCTTCCGGAGATTCGGAAAAGACTCCAGACCCTGGATAGAACCATAGTAAGCCTGTGACTCCCCTCACGACTACCGAGAGCAGGTCCTAGGCGGACCATAACACAGAAAACCACCCCTTGGGTCCCTATTCATGAGTCTGTGGAGTCTGAAGCTGTAGCCAGGTGCAGGACAAACCAGCCCTGACCTCAAGGCCCTGTCCCTGCCCACAGATCTATTTTACAGGGGACTACAGCACCAGGACCCACCAATGGTGCCTGAGCCCAGAAATGACATAGGAGATATGCGTCAACTAAGGTGGAACAACTGGACTGAGTACACAGTAGAGGCCAATGTCCTATCAATGAACAGCACAAACATTACACATGCCACAACGTATTATAACTATAGCATGCATATGGTGATGGTTGGTCTCATTGTGTTCATTGATCTCTGCGGCATGATGGGAAATGGGATTGTCATCTGGCTGCTGGGTTTCTGCATGAAGCAAAGCCATTATAGTGTTTACCTCCTCAACTTGGCCATTGCTGATTTCACCTATCTGTTCAGTAATTTTATTGAGATAATATGTATACTTTCAGAGTACTCACACTCTGTCATATTTGAGCTTGCAAACATACTCGCCACCTTTGCTTATCTGATGGGTCTGAGCCTGCTGATGGTTGTCAGCACCGAGCGCTGTGTCTCTGTGCTCTGGCCCATCTGGTACAAATGTCACCGCCCAGCTGATCTCTCCACAATCCTGTGTACACTCATTTGGGTTCTGTCTTCTACTTTCTCATTAGTAATATTTGTGTGCAAGTATGTGGGGGTGACAAAACGATTTACAATGTGGTCTTTCTCTAACTCAATGTCATTTATAACATTTGTAGTGCTGTTTGTGTCCAGCCTAATCCTGGTCATCCGGGTCCATTGTTATTCCCAGCAGAGACAGCCCAGCAAGCTCTACTGGACCATCCTGCTCAATGTCCTGGCCTTCCTGCTGCTCAGTGTGCCAAGAAGTGTCTATGTGGCCTCCAGTCTGTCAGCAAATTTTAATATTCTCATATGGACCTTCCTCATCCTCCTCAGCATCATAAGCAGTGCTCTCAACCCCATCATCTACTTCTTCGTTGGACAGCATGGGCATAGACAATACAGAAAACCACTCCGAGAAGTGCTTCAGAGTGCACTGAGGGATGAGAATGAAGAAACTGAGCAGATCACAGAAAACAGTATCTCCAGAGAGAAAAATAGCATACTCTAGGTTTCAGAAGGAGGCGCTCTGCTGAGTACCCATGACTAACCCACAGACCAGGCACCACTTCCGGGTAAATGCTCTGAGCTTCTATGAGTTCCCTTTTTTCTTCTGACTATAAACTTTCTCTCCTTGCTGTGTATTCTGGACTTTTACACTCGAGACTCCTAGGAGCAGTTGGGTTCAGGGTCCACTGGCCAATAGTGTGTCTTCACTCCTGTAAAGATCCTCTGTTCTGTTCCTAGGGCTAATCCTACAAACCTGTGTCTCTGAGCTCCTCATATCTTCCCAGGAAAACCCACTGGAGACATGTTTATCAATATGGTCCTGTTCAGAGTTAAATGTCTTTGTATAATTTTGATCTCTCTAGAAAAATCTCGAGCAAACTTCAGTATCACTGCGATATTCATTAGCTCTGGCACGGGTTTGTATCACATAGCCTAACAATAAGCAGATATGAAGAGTCAACTCTGGCCAACCTATTCTAGTCTCCTACCCCAGGGCTACTCGAGCTTTTTAAATAGGGTACCAGTTCACTGTCCCTAAGGCAGTTGAAGTGCCTGACTATAGTTTAAAAAAAAACTAGGAACAATAGTGGTCCATAGGCCCTACCTGAGACTGAAGAGTTGAGAGACAGAGGAGGGGATTCAGAGAGTGAGATGCACATTCACACATGTGCACTGGCCTGAATGAGTTGTCTAAGCAGAACAGATAGCAGTGGCAAAAAAAACTTGGTGGGCTGGATAAATGTCCTCGGTGGGTCACATGTGGCCTACAGGCCATAGTTTGAAGACCCCTGTCATACCCATACTACAGGGAGGTCAGACTGTAAAAATTTGTGATACCCAGACCACATCTGCGGGGCCTCGGACCTGCTGGGGCCATCTGGAAGCACAGACAAGTATTGGAAGGACACCTCTACAATCTCTGAAGTGGAGCTTAAGAACAATTGACTCAAGAACTAGTGTTCCCTGTCATCCATCCAGAGGGGTTTATGTCTACACAACAGGGCAGCAGGGGCCTCATCTGCAGTTAGTGACTGAGTGGGTTGAAATACAGAGGGGAGAAGATGCACCCAAGTATTATCTGTAGAGTGAAGGATATTTCCCCCTCAAACATTGAATACTATTTTAATGTTTCCTATGTGGAGCTGTTGCAGAAATTCCCACCAAGAGCCAGAAAAATAATCAAGCAGTTCATCTTAAGAAGTGAGTGACAGGGGCTGGAGAGATAGCATGGAGATAAGGCATTTTCCTTTCATGCAGAAGGTCGGTGGTTTGAATCCTGGCATCCCATATGGTCCACTGAGCCTTCCAGGAGCGATTTCTGAGGCTAGAGCCAGGAATAACCCCTGAGAGCTGCCGGGTGTGACCCAAAAAAACAAGAAAAAAAGTGGGTGACAATGCTTTCTTCATTGATGGACCCAAATGAGCACCTTCTCCTAAGATTGAACCCCCCAAATAGCTCTGTAGTTTCAAATATCTCATGGGAGGAAGGGCATTGTCAGGTACCTACAGTAGAGTCTAAAAACAGAAATTCTGAAGCATGTTATTTGCATAATAGGGTCTGGACAACCTTAAGAATATGAGTAAATCAAGCATGCATACCACATTACCAAAGTTATAGAGCCAGAAGATTACCATCTCAAGGACATCCCTAATGTCAGCCAAGACTATTCTGTGTCACCCAAACTCACCTGCCCTTTGACAGCCCCTGATCTCAGTATTGGGCTGTTTGAAATATAGGCAGGGTCCATTGTTATAACAAGACCCAAGTAGTAGAGGCTACTCCAGCCTAGGGTAATGTGGAAAATTACTGGACAGGCCTGATGAACCACTGCTCTTGACCTTAGGCCCAGGCTCATTCATTGCATCACCGCAATCTGATCAAAACTCTACTGGTTGCAACTAGGAGTCTGGACCATGTCATAAAATTCACTCTCCTATGTCTTTGTCTCCATAGAGTGACCAGGAGGAACAGAGTCCAGATGTCCATGTAGCTCTGTGGCTTATTTCTTCTAGTAGTGGATAGACTTGAAGATATTCATTGATCATGAGAAGGATAACCATGTATTCACATGACCCCACAGCACTGCTCTCGAATGAATAAATTCTGTGTTCTACAGTGTTCCAATGCAGAAATTTCTGGTTGATTTGTATCCACCAACCATTGCTGATCTTCTCATTTTTTCCTGCAGGAATGAGGTGTTCTTGCTCATCATCTTAAAATCTAATCACATATATTTGCTGTTATGCTTGATTTCTAATTAGGAAATCTGTAGTTAATACAATCTTTCAGGGACTTAAAAAATAACAGCACAGCAAGTAAAGCATTTGCCTTGCATGCAGTTAAGCAAAATATGATCCTCAATATGGCCCCCAAACCCAGCCAGGAATGAACCCTGAGCAGGCAGGAGTAAGTCCTGAGAATAGACGGGGATGACCCAAAAGCTAACAGAATGTAACTTGAGAAGAACAGCTACAGAATGACCTCTTTTGTATGCATGATCAAAAGCAACATAATAAGGGAAGAGCAAATGACCAAAGATAACAGAATCTGAGAGCTGGCCTCCAGAACTGAGTTGACTCGTGGTTGGGAGTGATAGAAAAGGGGATGCAGAAGATGCAGGATGATAAGACTTATGGTGGAGGATGATGGGAAAAGAAGATGGAGGAGGGACAATCTGATACTCTGGTGGAGGGAATGGTGTTGGAGCATTCTATGCATGAAACTACTATTAACAGTCCTGTAAATCCTCATGCTTGACACTCAATAAAATTTCATAGTCCTTCAAAGACTAAAGTTGTCATTCCATGCTGCTGCTTTCTGTGTATGAATTCTCAGGCTTTAAATTTTAATTATTGGCATGTTGAATTTTATTATCAAATAATCTGACGCAGAAAAGTGCTTTTGTTGATGTTCTTATTGGTATTTCTTTGAGATACCATCGTTTGATTCCGTGATGGTCATGTTCTTTTAAACTAGAGAATACCGTACATACTTGAGCATAAGAGAATACCGTATATGCTCTAGTATAAAATACACAATACACTAAATTTTGTGCTGAAAAAAATCCAAACTCAGCTTATACTCGGATCATACAGGTTGTTTGATTCCGTGCGCTCTCGCTGAATCAAATGCACATAGTCTGTAGTCATCTTCTGCCGTCTACTGGAGAGGGCAGTGCTTCAGCTCAGTCCACAGGTCACGGCTGAGCTCAAGCGGGAGGTGGCTGAGCTGAACTGGATGCCACTGAATTATTTAACCCACAATATCCTGCACTTTGTATGAGACCAACAGCTGTCAGGACAATATCTGCGAACTCAGTGATAATGATGATGTCTATGCTTTGATACCTCACATGAGATATAACTGAAGCTCTGTTTGGACATACAGAAGAGGAGGAGGAGGAAGCTAGTCTTGAAGGATTTTAACCTTTGTGATTTAGCTTGATTACCTGTTAAGCTTGTTTTCTGCACTTTGTTTAAAGGTTTAAAGTTATTGTTGCTAGTTTACAGTTTTTCTTTAGAAATAAATATTGAAAAACATTTAACCTACTAATCAAAAACATTTAACATATATATATATATATTTGGTTTTTGGGTCACACTGGCAATGCTCAGGGGTTACTCCTGGATCTACACTCAGAAATCACTCCTGGCAGGCTTTGGGGACCATATGGGATGCTGAAATTCGAACCACTGTCCTTCTGCATGGAAGGCCTACGCCCCTCCTCCATGGTATCTCTCTGGCCCCTTGGGTATATATTTTTATTTTTGAAATTTACCAGTGGCTGCTGCATTTTCCACCTCATCCTATACTCGAGTCACTAAGTTTTCCCAGTGTTTAGGGTAAAATTAGGGGGTCATCTTGGAATACTTGGAATCATGCTGGGTGAAATCAGTTGAAAGAAAACGAACAGAGAAGAAACTCTTTCTGTGGAGGACTTAGAGATGCACAGAAAAGTAGGAATAGGTGGGAGAAATGATCTACCTATAGAACTGAGCTTGGGGGGCTGAATAAATAGCATGGAGGTAGGGCATTTGCTTTGCATGCAGAAGATTGGTGATTCAAATCCGGGCATCCCATATGGTCCCCTGAGCCTATCAGGAGTGATTTCTGAGCATAGAGCCAGGAGTAACCCTTGAGTGCTGCAGGGTGTGACCCAAAAGCAAAACGAAAAAAAAAAAAAAAAAGAAAAGAACTGAACTGAGGTTGTGGATTTTTTTTGGGGGGGGGGGGCCACACCCGGCGGTGCTCAGTAGTTGCTCCTGGCTGTCTGCTCAGAAATAGCTCCTGGCAGGCACGGGGGACCATATGGGACACTGGGATTCGAACCAACCACCTTTGGTCCTGGATCGGCTGCTTGCAAGGCAAACGCCGCTGTGCTATCTCTCCGGGCCCGGTTGTGGATATTAAAGGAGGGGCCTTGGGGAGCTTGAGAGAGAAAGGTGGTAATTTAGGGTGTGGTATTAAAATTTTGTGCACATAAAACCATCTTGTACTGGAAATCACAGAATCTCAATAAGTATTTTAAAGATTTTTATTGATGATGCTTTTTTTTGGTATATTTTATGGAAAAAATACAGTAATGTGAACCTGGGTTCAATCCCTGGTGTCCTATATGGTCCCCAAAACCCAGGAGCTATTTCTGAGGGCATAGCCAGAAATAACCATAGAGCGTCACTGGGTATGGCCCAAAAAAAAAAACCTGTATTATGAACAACCTTATAAACTGTCATGTTTAAATAAAGTAATTTTTAAAAATCAAAAATCATTTTGAGATAAACACATGTCATGCATAAATCATATGCAGGCAACAATAAGATGAACTTCATCAACCAATAAATGTATATGTATATAAAGTGTAAAATACAAGCTGTCATCTTCTTGCTGTGGTCCATAAAAGTTCTGCTCTCTGGACTCAGACCAAGTGCCCAGAATGTTGCAGATGGCTCTGAGCATAGGATCCCCTGGGGTGGTCAGCAGGTCCCTCCCCTACAGGTGTCCCTCCTCCCACCCCGTGTCTGCAGTGCTGAGGGGCTGCATACCTACCACTGCTCCTTCAGGACTCCTCAAATCAGGGCTTGCCATGGTTTACCTCCTCCTACTCTGATCAATGCTTCAGCTCTGCCATGAAGAGCAGGTACCACTCAGGAAAATTCTGCTTTTGAAGTGAGTCATTGATTCCTCTAAAATAGGAGCTATTGTTCAGCAGGGAAGATGCTGATCTTGCATGTGGCTAACATGGGTCCAATCCCTGGCACCCCACACAGTCCCTTGAGCCCTGCCAATAGAGATCCCTAAGCCCAGAGCCAGAGATAAGCTCTGAGCATGCCAAATATGGCCCCCTGAAAGAATAAAAGCATTGTATTCCTAAAACAAATATTAATACTACTATAAATTATGATGCCTTGATGAAAAATTTAAATGACATTAAAAATTAATGATGGGGGCCCGAGTAACAGCACAGTGGGTAGGGCATTTGTCCTACATGTGACCAACTCAGGTTTGATGCCCGACATCCCATATAGTCCCCTGAGCACTGCCAGGAGTGATTCCTGAGCACAGAGCCAGGAGTAACTCCTGAGTGCTGCCAGATGTGGCCCAAAACAATAAAAATATAATAGTGGATTCTTTTATTCATAGTGCCTCTTATTTTGTTTTTATTTTATTTCACAGTCATCATGATAAATTTAAATTTTTAAACGTTTTTTTCTCTTTTCTTTCTCTTATTTCATTCATCAATTCATAGTCTTTTGTAAGTCTGGAGAACTGAGTCTTGTGACTGTATCAGAGGAAAAAGAACAACCAGAGAGCATCGTGCCAAGACTTTAGACAAAAACACACATTGATCACACAATCTTCTTTCTTGACTATCTCTTACCTCTGCCTGCACACACTTTCTCCAACAGGAGCATTACTAAGAGCATCAGACACAGATACTGAGCAATGGAAGGGATGCAAGGTGCACAAGCAAAAGTGTTGTAGAAATAAATAAGAGGATTCAGATATGCTAGAGAGACAGATAAAAGATAGAAAGGACAGGCCCCCTTCTCTTCCTTAATCCTTCCCTCTGATCTAGGATGGAAGGCACTATTTGTGGGCTACCGTACACCCACATATTCAATGGATTTTTCACCGCTGCCTGATTCAAGCCATAAGTTTGCTTAGCCCCGAGCCAAAAAGAAACTCTGCAAATAAATTTAGCCTGACACACAGAATCTGGCTTAAACCAGATTCCTTAACCTTTCCATGGAACCTGTTTTTGTAACTGCTCTCAAAAACGTAATTATAGATAGGTTTTTGTAAGGCTTAAACTGTAATCCCTATTGCTTGCACAAAAGAAAGATCTATTAAGGATTTGCTTCCCCTCCCCCCATCCTGCCAGGTTCCTCCTTATCCTTCCCGCCATCAAAATGTGTCTATGCTCCCATTGGTTAAAATCGTTGTACCTGTACAAATCTGATTGGTTTAAATTTCAATCCTATGTCACTACCCCTCCCACAGGAGCAGGGCATAAAAACCCTTCTCTCTCTCATTAAAGTCTCTTGACTGGTTTACGTCACCAGGAGCCATTCTACTAATTTCTACAGCTTAATTTTTCAGGTGTTCACAAAAGAGCTTAACACTCGCGAATTATTTGTAGCTGCTTTTTGCCTTCTGTCCCGGTTGAGAGAAAGCTGCTGGCCGGAAATCTCTCCCAGTAAAGGGCAGAAGCAGAGGCGGTTACACTATTTGGGGGGGGGGGGTCACACCCTGCAGCGCTCAGGTGTCACTCCTGGCTTCAAGCTCAAAAATCGCTCCTGACAGGCTCGGGGGACCACATGAGATGCCGGGATTCGACTTGATGACCTTCTGCATGAAAGGCAAATGCCTTACCTCCATGCTATCTCTCCGGCCCCTGGAAGGCTCTATTTAAGCCTTATGAACAGCTGGAAGTTGAGTACAGTGAGGAAGGAAAGAAATTGAGTGGAGGAGGACAAACGCAAATATGAAAGGATGAGGGCCAGAGTCCAACTGGTCTCAGGTGGATGAGTGGTGTTAAGAAAGGACAGAATCAAATATCCAAGCCAAAGTCAACAATAAAATCATGAGACCCAAATATTAACAATCAAACTTAAAATGGGCCTGTGATGATTGTAGGATGGGGAGCATAAATAAGAACATGGGTAGAGGGAGATTGGCACTGATGATGAAATTAACCCTGAAGCATTGTCTGAAACCCAACTGTGAAGAAGTCTGTGATGATTTCAATAAAATAAAATTTAAATTAACAAGTTTAAAAGAATAAAAATAAATTTTAAAAAGTTTTTAACTGGTATTAAATTAAAGTATTGTCACCAAGTCCTTGACTTGGTGCACAGTATTTAACTTCCTGAAGCAAAAATATTTCATTGTGAGAACCAATAGTAACAATATCTGTGAAATAAATTTGCTACAAACAATTGACAGAGGCAAAATAAAAATTTATATTCCTTTAAAAAAAATAGAAGCTGGGGCTGGCAAGGTGGCGCTAGAGGTAAGGTGTCTGCCTTGCAAGCACTAGCCAAGGAAGGACCGAGGTTCGATCCCCCGGTGTCCCATATGGTCCCCCCAAGCCAGGGGCAATTTCTGAGTGCTTAGCCAGGAGTAACCCCTGGGTGTGATCCAAAAAAATAAAAAAAAAATAGAAGCTGAGAAATCTCTGAGGGGAGTAAGTAGGATCTTCCAATGTTGAGAGCCTCAAGTCCTCAAACCTCAAAACAAAAAGCTTTGATGATGTGTTAGTGATTCAGAAATCCTCTATTTCACTTCAGGTCCTTTCATTTAAAGAGTTGAAAAGGAGAAAAGCTCTCAGTTACTCAAAGAAATGATTAGTACCTTTCCCAAGCGGCAATAAAAGTCAGGGTTTGTTCTGCTTTGGATAAATGGCCATACAGGAAGAGGTTCTGAGAGAGTAATTAAAAATAGTCTTCTTCCTGTTCTAATGCAGACTATGTTAGATAGCACAGAAAAGGTAGGTAGACTTTGGCCAATAGTGTTTTAATCACAATTAGATACTGCCAGTTACATCATTCCTGTTGACCAAAAATTACTGGCAGGGCAAAGTTTAGTCAACTGAGAAAGAACAGCTTGGAAGGTCTTGTAGTGTAAGTCATTGGCCTATTGGACCTCACAACTCTAAGGTCATGTCCTTTCCCCTTGAATTTATCTTCTTATCAAAAACTCAACTCCTTTCTTCATAAGTCTGCCAGGAGCAATTTCTGAGCATAGAGCCAGGAGTAATAACCCCTGAGTGCTACCAGGTGAGACCCAAACACCAAAAAATATATATTTTTTTAATTGTAATTTTTGGATATTTTTAGTATGCTTGCAGAGTTAAAGTCCATCTTTATGTGAATCCTGGGTCATTGAATTAAGGGGATTTTAAGATAAAAAGCCAGAAAGTTGTATATGGAGGGGGTTAGGGTGCTTTCCACTTCTGTATTCATACAGGAAATTTATACAACTACATACAAATTCCTCCTTATATAAGAGAATATTTAAATTATGGCTCTAATTCTTTAATTCTGCTTTAAGTTTTGACATTGGATTGATGCATTTTAAGAAGAAATGAAAGCTGGCATTAGGGATAACATATTTAGGATGTAAGGAAAACCACTCCACTATCATCTCTCTAGTAGAGCATCTAGAAAGACAACCCAGTCTCCCTGGGTCCTGAGAGCATCTTTAGATCAAAAGAGATGTAGATATCAAACAGTACCACTATCAGCTGTGTGAGCCCTGAGAATTGGTGGTGAGATCCCAAGGCAATGCCTAAACTCCTTTTAGGAGCTAAAAAGAAAAATGTACTTTCAGGACCAGAGCCTTAACACAGCAGTAGGGCCTTGCGCACTGCTGACCCAAGACAGACCTGGGTTCAATCCCCAGTATCCCACAGGGTCCCACAAGCCTGCCAGGAGCGATTTCTCAGTGCAGAGACAAAAGTAACCCCTGAGTGCTGCTGGATGTGGCTCCAAAACATAAAAACATGGAAAGTCAAAGGGTTGCATGCTTCTTTTTTTGTTTGGTTGGTTTTTGGGTCACATCCAGCTGCACTCAGGGGTCCCTCCTGGCTCTGTGCTCAGAAATCGCTCCCAGCAGGCACGAGGGACCATATGGGATGTTGGGACTCGAACCACATCCATCCTGGATAGGCTGCATGCAAGCAAATGTCCTACTGATGTGCTATCTCTCTGGTCCCAAAGGCTGTATATCTTGACATAAAAAAGCTTTGTGTCTCTATATAGGAAGTGCTATGTAAGTACAGATACAAATTTCTCCATATTTAAGAGACCCATTAGTCTCTATAAGACCTATTAGACCTATTAGCTCTAAGTCTTTAACTCTCATTTAAGTTTTCACATTTGCTTTATGATGGCATTGACTTATAAGAGCCAACTTTTGGGGTATCTTACATTTAGCATGCAAAGAGGAGCACTCTACTTTAATTACTTATGATAAAGCATCTAATAAGCTTCCTTCAGCCCTCCTGGGCCCTGAGAGCCTTCTCAGAATCTGACCGACCTGGTGAAGAATATAAATGGAGGAGAAAGCCCAGGGACCCAGCACTGGACTTGAACCTTCTCTATGCTCAGCATTGATCATAGTGAAGTATAGAACATGACTTTGAACCACACTCTGGAGAAACTGGGACCTCTGTAGCCACAGAAATGCTCCCAGACTCCCCAAACATCACGATTCCTCAGCCTCCATAAAGACTCAGGTAAGTAGATTTATCTGTTGTTCTTGTTTTTTTCTTTTTTTTTTTTCCATTTTTGGGCCACACCCAGCAGCACTCAGGGGTTACTCCTGGCTCTGTGCTCAGAAATTGCTCCTGGCAGGCTTGGGGAGTCAAATGGAATGCTGGTAACTTAACCCAGGTTCGTCCAGGTTTGTCGGCGGCTTGCAAGGTAAACACCCGCTGTGCTATTGCGCTGGCCCAAAATGTGTGTTTTCTGTTCACTGACAATACTTTTGCAATACAAAATTCTTTTGCAATATTCTCAGCATCCATCCCTCTGCAGACTATCTGGGGTGGGGTGGGGTGAGGTGGGGTGGGGCCTTCTTTGTCCCCTCTATGAAAATTTCAGCCCAGAAGTCATGATAAGATAGTTATGCTTGATTCTGTAAAAAGATAAGGTGATTCAGAAAGCAAAAGAAGGGGTTGAGTGATAACCGTGGTAGGGCATTTGCCTTGCATGCAGCCAATCCTGAACAAACCACGGTTCGATCCCCGGCATCCCATATGGTCTCCCAACCCTTCCAGGAGCAATTTCTGAGCTCAGAGCCAGGAGTAAACTTTGAGCCCTGCTGGGTGTGACTCCCAAAAAACATAACAAAAAGCAAAAGAATGACCTCAAGAACTCTGAGAGTCCTGATGGAATACTCACTTCCCAACCTCCTAAGAACATTGCTCAGGCTGTCTTTCCATGAGTCTTAGACTCCTGAGATGAGCCATGACTGAGGATCTAGTCAACAAAGAGACTACGGGATGGTCTTTTCAGGGGGTGATCTGTCTTCACATAGAAAATGGTTAAAATTCCTATTAGCATTTAAAGAAGTCCTGTTTCTCTAAAAGTCAGCTTTTATTTGTTTGGGGTTTGTTGTTGTTGTTTGTTGGTTGGTTTGTTTGGGGGCCACGCCCAGCTGCACTCAGGGGTTACTCCTGGCTCTGTGCTCAGAAATTGCTCCTGGCAGGCTGGGGGACCATATTGCATGCCGGGAGTCGAACCTGTGTCTGTCCTGAGTCGGCCACATGCAAAGCAATGCCCTACCACTGTGCTATCTCTCCAGCCCTTAAAGGTCAGCTGTTAGACTCACAGGGGCCATTATAAACAAATCAAGTGAACAGGAATGTGGGTGATCAGAAATTCAATACAAAACTCTAGACTCCCTGGATAACTTCAGAGACTGAGGATGAATTCCAGGGAGAAAATGAGTGAGAGAAGACTTTAGAAGAGTCACTTTGCATGACCTGCAATTCTCTCTCTATCTTTCTCTCTGTATCTCTCTCCCTCCCTCCCGTCCTACCTCCCTATCTCTTGTTTTTGGCGTCATATCTAACTATGCTCATGTGTAACTCCTGGTGCTATACTCAGAAATCTCTCCTGGAGGTACTTAGGACACCACAGAATATGGCAGGGATCAAATCCAGACTGGCTCCATAAAGGAAAATACCTGACCCACTGTACAATAGCTCCAGCCTTAGTTGTCAGAATCTCCTGTATGAATATTTGGATTTTCACTCCAGGAACACAGATCAGATGAGCATCTTAGGATCGTATGAAGTTAAAGATCGCTTCCTTCACAATTCAGTGTTTCTCGCTCAGGCTTTCTCTCTAAGTAGGAATTGTGAAGACAAGAGAAAATACTGAAAAACATAGGTAAATCTCAAGTGACAACGAGAGAGTTAACTAATGTTTATTGAGAAAGCACAAGTAAGGAAACTGATCCCAATTCTCTCCATGCCCTGATTTATATGCCTACATACTTAGTGTTTTATCTGTCCTCAGAAGAGAAAACTTCCCCGCCTACGTCTCTCTTGGTCATGTTCCTATGGTTTTATTTGAGTCTAATATATCTGCCAGAGTACCCTTCTATCCTCTTTCACAGAAAATAACCCCAGTTATTGCATTACTAAGTAGGATTGATCTGGGATCCTGTCTTCAGAATATCGCCAGGGTGATGCTCTTAGAGCCTGGTCCTATCTGTCACTTCTGTTACTGATATTAAAGAGGAAGTGCACACACTCCACCTGCTGGCCAAAGACAATATCTAGGGAGGGATTTTGGAAGGGAAATTCCCAAGACCCAGATGAGCAGCACTAAGAGAGGCCAAGTGGGGAAGCGACTGTGAGCTGACAAGTGACTAGAGTCTGAAAGAACTCTCGGACATGAAGACCATCAGGTATGGGTTTTTTCAGTCAGATACTAGGCACAATGGTACAGTGGTGGCAAGGTCTGTGAAGAGCAAAGCATGTTACTCCAGCAAAACAGAGGAGCTAATGTTTCAGTTTATGATCACTGAGAACAACTGGCTTGTGGTTTCTTGGACATGATTGTGGGGTGGTGATTCTGGGAAGTGAACAAGTTGTTTTTGGCTGGACTGATTTATGTGGTACACTTGACCCTTGGACCAATGGAGAGAAGTTTCCTTCCTACTATCAGAGTAGGAGGAGAAATAAAATAAGGTCCCTTATGTTAGGAACACTTAGCTCAGGGGTTGGGGAATCCAGTTCTGTTTAACAGGTGGTAAATCATACATTAAACAAAGTCAATTATTAATTTGCTTTTTTGAAAATCATCATTCCTTAAATGAAAAAGATTTAATCACTATCTGACAATAAATAAGGATAGAAGAGAAATCTACTTACTTTTCTTTTCTTTTAATTATTCATCATTATTAATTATTAATTAGTTATTATTAATTCTTTTCTTATTAATTCTCATTGTTGAGTAAAACACTTACAATATGATATTTCTTCTAGCATATATGTTGAGAATTTTTCTTGCATTTAGACAGTCATATAAGTACTTGAGTATGTATTTGTGAGGGACTGGTTTGAAAAACACCAATGAGTGTGGATTTTACTAAAGATAAAATAGGAGAACAGGGAGCCTGAGAGATAGCATGAAGGTAGGGTGTTTGCCTTGCCTGCAGAAGTATGGTAGTTTGAATCCCGGCATCCCATATGGTCCCCGAGCCTTCCAGGAGCGATTTCTGAGTGTAGAAACAAGAGTAACACCTGAGCACTGCCGGGTGTGACCCAAAAACCAAAAAAAGGGGGGGGGGGGACAGAAAGATATATTCTAGATACAACTGTTAAGTTTATGAAGTTCATGAACATTTATTTTCATTAAAACTTAATTTTTGTAATATGTCTTTTATACCAAATGTAGAATTCTCAAGTGGAAGAAGATTTGCTAAGGGCAGAGCCATGAGCAGACTTGGAGTCTCTTCCCCAGCAACTCCCAGACCAGCCTCTCAGCAGCTGTGTCCTGGCGGGCTCAAGTAAGACAAACATGCAGGCATGTCAGGAACAACACTGGCCTGAGACTGATAGGCTCCTGAGCTTTGTGGCCCATGAGAGCAGGACTGGGGGGACCATCACATGGGACTATCCCCTCGATCCCTGTTCAAAGGTCTGAAGCTAGAACTGAAACCAGTAACAGATAGACAAGTTCTGACCTCAGGTCCCTGTCTCTGCCTACAGTTCTATTTCACAGGGGACCCAGCGATGGCGCCTAAGCCCAAAAATGACACCTGGGACATGCCTCAACTACTCTGGAACAACTGGACAGTGTTGACAGAAGGAGAAAATGTCTCCTCACTCAGCAAAACAGATATGGCAAATACTCTCCGTGTTCCTGATTCTTTGGAGTTTATTGTGATCACTGTTGTCATTATTCCCATCTGCCTCTGCGGCATGGTGGGGAACGGGACGGTCATCTGGCTACTGGGTTTCCACATGAAGAAAAACCCCTACTCTGTCTACATTCTCAACTTGGCCATGGCAGACTTCACTTACCTCTTATGTCATTTCCTAGACTGTACTTTTTATTTTTTGAATATTCGCATATATTGGATTACAGAGATACCAACTAGGCCTTCTTACATGGCTGGTTTGAGCCTACTTATGGCCATCAGCGTTGAGCGCTGTGTCTCTGCGCTTTGGCCCCTCTGGTACAAATGCTACAGCCCAGTACATCTCTCCACTATTGTGTGTGCTTTGATTTGGGTTCTATGTTTCAGTTTCTCATTAATGTTTTATATGTGCCATTATTTTGGGATCTGCACATGGGTTATAGGTTGGCTCTTATATAATTTAATGTCTTTTATTATATTCTTGGTGCTCCTTGTGTCCACCCTGATGCTGTTCATCCAGGTCCAGTGTCACTCCCAGCAGAGACAGCCCAGCAAGCTCTACTGGACCATCCTGCTCAATGTCCTGGTCTTCCTGCTGCTCAATGTGCCGAGAGGATTCTTTGTGGCCATCACTTTTTCAAAATACTTTGATTATATCACTGGAGCTTATTAATTCTCTTTAGTACCATAAACAGTACAGTCAACCCCATCATCTATTTCTTTGTTGGGCACTGTGGGCAACAGCATGGCAGGAAACCCCTCCGAGAAGTGCTCCAGAGGGCAATAACAGATGAGACTGAGGAAGCAACCAGAGAAGAGGAAGCACCATCCCCAGACAAAGCATGACATCCCCTGAGCATCAGGAGGAGGCACTCCACTGAATCCCCATTTCTGAACTTGCAGATCAGGCACAGCTTCTGGAAGAATCCTCTGAATTTCCATCATAGCATCTGGAATGACTGTGGGATTCTGCAGGAAAAGGATATGTCTTAGTATCAATAGATCTCAACACTCCACAAAAATAATCCACACACTTCTACTAGAACTATTAACCTCTGTGATCTCTCTACTACAAACTTTTTCCTTGTGATGTTCCCAGGCTTTTATACCTGCAATGCCCTCGTTGCATCCCCTGGATTCTTGTGAAGAGTTTCCTCCCATGGATTGAGCCTGGTCTCCAGGCCCCAGTCCCTACTGTGGGAGACACTTTCCTTATTACAAGCTGTAAATGTTCCAGGGTTCAGGGGTGGGTGTGTGGCTGAGCTACGAAGGGATGAAGAATAAGTTGCTCCTGGAATGATCCAAGCCTCTATCAGGGAAGACCTACCGCTGCTTTGGCCTTGATTTACTCCAAAAAGTGCTCCCAACACCCAAACGACTCAGCAACAGTCTGCATGCAGGGCAGATCGCTCCGCATTTAATGGTATGCTGAAACTAGAGGATGCTCCACATCAGCCTGACATCAATGAAAGAAATGCACAAAATCCAGAGTCTTTAAATATAAGAATCTGATACCAACAATAGCTAAAGAGTGAAAAAGTTTCACCGGAACCTCGAGAATGACTCAAGTTGGACGGACTGGTGTGCCTGGAACCCAGAGTCGGTCTTATGCCAATAAACTTCTAGGGTGAGGCCTTTTTGTAATCAGGTCAAGGATTTTTTTCCATTTTCCCATTTTTCGGGACCTATGCAAACAACTGCGATTGCCACTACCACACTTTTACTATATTTTTTTACTCTTATCCTTTAAAGAAAAAAATACAACTTACTGAACTTAAAAACAAATAACTGTAGTAGAATGCCTGTCTCAAATACAGGCAGGAAATGGGAAGGGGGAGGGGGTAATGTTACACTGGTGAAGGGGGGTGTTCTGGTTATGACTGTAACCCAACTATGACCATGTTACTTAAATAAAAAATATATTAAAAAAAATTTGCTCCTAGAATGCTCCCTTCCCCCACCCCCAGCCTGTGACACCAAACTTGGAAAAACCCTTTGCTCAGCACTTGGTTTCACTTGCTTCTAAAGGCTCCTGAGAATGATCAAAATTAAACTGCCAAGTCAGCAAAGAAAGTATTAAAAGTTGTTGATATTCATATATTTTTAACTTTATTGGTATTAGATTTTTAATTATGGTTTAGGTGAGAGCACTCCAAGTGCTTTCAGATTGCAGCTATTCATGGACAAAGATGCTGCCCAAGTGTCCACATCTGTTCCCCATCCCTGTGTTGGGACCTGAATTCTGAACAAGGAGGGGTGCCATTTTGTAAAAGCCACATGGCAGGCTTCTTCTTGGGTTCTGAGCAGGGAGAAGCACCATTTTGTAAGGACCACATGGTGTGAGCCACATGCTGGGGCTTCACAAGCCTATTTCCTTAGACCCCGCCCCAATCTGCCTGGCCATATCAAGTAGCCTATCAGGGAAGTCAAGGGAGCAGTAAGAAGGTACCCCTAGACAAGAGTCAATCATTTTAGGTATCATCAGAAAGCTGGAACCTCCCTATATCCCTTCCCTATATAATATTCCTCATGACCTTCGGCAAGCTCATCTTCTGGGGATGGTCCTGGCTGGCCAGTCTGGGGAATCTTGTTGGCAGACAGATTAAAGTGTTAAACTTTATTCCAGTTGTGTGGTCTTGTCCTTCTACTCTGGAACCCTACATCTGGGTCCACTCTGGCTCCAAGTTCCTTCCCTCCCACCTAGCCCCACTATTGCTTCATTGATTCATTAGTGGGCCTAGTCCAGTGCTTCTCAATTATTTTCTGTCATGCCCCCCTAGGAAGAAGAAAACACTTTTTGCACCCTCACGCGACTGTAAATAATATCTTTATTAAAAAAATAAACTTTAACCTGCAAAACAAAAATATATAAATTAATTTGAGCTGATTTTTTTAATCAGAGGTGATGTCCGGATTAATGGCTCCAATGAGCATGTCTTGCAATGCAGAGCTTTTCGAAGGGGGGTTTGAAGCAGGACACAGCAACTCTCAGCTCTAGAGACATGCGGAGACATAAACACAGGGCTAAACTTGTTATGACAGTGTTTGCCAGAGTCAAATGCGCCCCCCCTTTAAGGAGCCTCGAGCCCCCCTTGGGGGCCGCGCCCCACTATTTGAGAACCGCTGGTCTAGTCTAATTCGATGCCTCCCTTCACACCACCCCGGTGCTCCTGGCCTCCTACTGACTTTCCCTCAGTTCCTTCCCCTTGCCCCCAAGGCTGAGATCATCATCGTCAGCCTTTGTGTCGCCTTGTGCCTGGGGATGCCTAACTCCGCATGAGGATCCTCCAATTCCTTCCCAGTTGCAGCTACAGCTGAAGACAGCCAAACCAGTTTCCAGCCCACAACAGCCTGGAGCTCTTGACAGAGCCCTGAGTGACAAAAACCAAACCCAGACAGTCCCAGCTTTGGGGTGCCCTTGTGCACCCACGGTCTGGCCATCTGTTATCACAACATCGTTCCCCCTTTTAAACTGACAGATACATGAAAGTTAGTTAAGCACCTCAAATTTAAAGGGAATTTTGGGGGCCGGAGCGGTGGCGCAAGCGGTAGGGCATTTGCCTTGTACACAGCTAACCTAGGACAAACAGCGGTTGGATCCTCCTGTGTCCCATACGGTTCCCCCAAGCCAGGAGTGATTTATAGAGAGAATATTATTCCTATAATAATTATTCCTATAATAATACAAACAGAATAAAAATTTAAAAAAAAAAAGGAAAGAAAGATTCTTCCTTGGGGCCAGAGTGGTGGCACAAGCAGTACGGCGTTTGCCTTTAACCTAGGACAGACCGTGTTTCAACATCCCCTGGTGTCCCATATGGTCCCCCAAGCCAGGAGCAATTTCTGAGTGCATAGCCAGGAGTAACCCCTGAGAGTCACCAGCTGTGGCCCAAAAACAAAAACAAACAAAAACAGATCCTTCAAAAATGTAATGGTAAAGGAAATGGTAAAGGGGGCTGTTTCAGAAAAGGGTCCAATGCTATTTCTTCAGGAAGTTGATATTTGAGATGAGACTTGATAAAAGTAAAGAGACTTCGAGTCAAGAAAGGCTGCAAAAGACAAAGCCTACCAGACATGCTTGAGAACTGGCATGGTGTGGAAGACATTGCTGGGCTGAAATGAACAAGAGGAGAATGAACAGAAAAGGTCTACTCAGTGTTAAATCATGGGGCTCTAAACAAATCTTGAAGGTCAGAATAAGGTTAAAACAGAAAATGAATACACCCTTTATCAAGACAGGCATAGCAAAAAAAAATGTGTATATATGACCTTGACTAACCCTCACAACAAACATGGAAACTGGGTCTAGAGAGATTAATTAAGAAGGCCAGCTTTGTTTAACTACCAGATATTGGAGCTGAAATTTGAATCTAGAGGTGTCTGATGCCTTAGTCATTAGCCTTTCTACCATGTTGTCACTATAGCTAGATCTATGGAATCAAAAAAGTGCAGAAAGTTTACCAATAAAAATTCTGTGAATTCAGGGGCCTGGAGAGATAGCAGAGCGGCGTTTGCCTTGCAAGCAGCCGATCCAGGACCAAAGGTTCTTGGTTCGAATCCCGGTGTCCCATATGGTTCCCCCCTGCCTGCCAGAAGCTATTTCTGAGCAGACAGCCAGGAGTGACCCCTGAGCACTGCCGGGTGTGGCCCAAAAACAAACACAAACAAACAAACAAACAAAAAAACTGATTTGAAAAAATTCTGTGAATTCAAGAATTGTAATATGGTTCTAGGTCCATCTAACTATAATAAAAGTGTTTATATATATTCCATAGTCTTGATTGTAATTAATTTTGGTTTTAGTCTTTTTTATAAAAATAATAGATTCTTCCTTATTAATTGATAGGAATGTTACTAAAGAGGCTTGGGAGATAGCACAGCAGTAGGGCATCTGTCTTACATGCAGCCAATCCAGGAGGGACATTGGTTTGAATCCCAGCATCCCATATGGTCCCCCGAGCCTGCCAGGAGCAATTTCTGTGTGCAGAGCCAGGAGTAACCCCTGAGTGCCTCGAAGTTTGACTACACCCCCCCCAAAAAAAAAAGAATCTTACTGATACAGAATCCCACAGAGGGCTTTGGAGCTTTGGGTAGGCTGAGTCCTCTTGGTTTGGCCTAGCAGGCTCGGGGGACCCTACGGAATGCCAGGGATGGAACCCAGTTGGCCTTATGCAAAGCAAATGCTCTCCCTCCAGCCCAAGGAAAATTTTATTTTAAAATGTTATTTATGTAGATTATTTGGCCTTTATATTTATTTCTGTTTATTTTATTTAAAATGTTATTTCCATTTTTAGGTATACCCAGCAATGCTCAGGGTTTACTACTGACTCTGTACTCAAAATTTACTCCTGACAGTGCTCAGGTGATCGATCATATGGGGTGCTGGAGATCGACCTGTTTAAGGAAAGTGCCCTACCCTGTACTATCTCTCCAGCCCTGACACTAACTTTTTCCTTCCTGAGCCTGCCAGGAGTGATTTCTGAGCATAGAACCAGAAACAACCCCTTAGTGCCACCAAGTGTGGCCCCAAAC